>NW_026074466.1:0-1626 GCF_014885135.2 Alexandromys fortis
TAGGTCCAGTTTCTTATTGGCTAGCTCTTACATATTGTTCTAACCCATTTCTAATATTCTGTGTAGCCCATGAGCTGGCTTACCAGGGAGGATCTTAACCTGTGTCTGTCTGGAGCGGGAGCATCATGGTGACTCCTCTCACTAAGCTTCTTTCTCCCAGAATTTTCTTCTGTCTACTCCGCCTACCTAATTTTCTGTCCTATGAGGACCGAGGCAGTTTCTTTATTATTACAAGACCCACCTCCATCAACAAACAAAAAAGATTAAGAGAAAATGAGAGGCTGGACGTGGTGGTACAGGCCTTTAGTCCCCGTTCTTGTGAGGCCGAGTCCGGTGGTTCTCTGTGAGTTCAAGGCCAGCCTGGTCTACCCTAATGAGTTCCGGGACAGCCAGAGTTATTCAGTGAGACCCTATCTCAAACAAACAAACAAACAAAAAACAGAGAGAAAGAGAGAGTCAGAAGGACGTACTTGAGAGCATAGTTGAGTATTTATAACATAGATTTTAGTGAGGTTTAACGCTATTATTTAGAATTGGTTGCTGAGGAACCTAAATGAGATCACTGGGCACTTAACAAGATTATAATTGGTAAGATCACAGAGACTCAAGAAGGTAGAATGTATTTACTCGAGAGTCAACTATCTTATCTGGTGAAAGGGATGAGGCCCTTCCTACCCACCTTCGAACACATCCACACCTTTACCTGAGTCTTTGCTCTTTTCATACAAAGGAATCTTATTTCTTTGACAGCGACCTTCATAGAAAACATTAATTGTGTTGGAATTCTTTCTTCTCAGAAGGTGAGAGGCTCCAACCAGACTCTGAGGGGCAAGAGTCCTCAGTTGTGTTGAACACTAGCTAAATGCAATAGTTGAATAAAGGCTCGAAGCCCTCTAGTTCAGCATCATCAGCCGTCATCTGACAAAGTCTGAACACCTAGGCTCTGAAAATCTTGGTTGCTTTTCTCTAACTGCTGTCCTCATTTCAATGCCGTCAGGTTTCAAACGGGATTAAAAACACAAAGTATAAAAGATAAAATAAAAAAAAAAAAGGGATAAAAGTTCTAGAAACAACACTGATTTTCAAAGAAATCCTATAAGTAGATTCTTTCAGGTTAAAATGTGAGTTGAGATGCCTTAGAAGAACCCTGAAAGCTTTTAAGAAACTTTGCTGCAGCTCTGCCCAGTGAACTGGCTGCTGTGGTAATCAGCCTGTCTGTGGCCGTCTCCTGGGAGAGCGTGCTCAAGAATGTCAGCCTGCTTCTCTTGGCTCCTCGTGGTTTTCTCTGTTGTAAGAAACCATGGCAGGTTGATGGATGCTCAGTCAGTGCAGGGGGAGTTGGGGGAGAGGCAGGGAGGGAGGGTGCAGAAAATGAGGAGGAAGAGAATATCTGGTGAGCTTTCTGCAGAGTCCTAGAAAATATATTTTTTTACAGAAACTTCAAGACAGTAATAAACATCAAGTTTTCTACATGCCGTAAGACTTGGGAAACGCCAACGAGGTCAACTTGAGCTGCAAGAAGCCACTAGGAGGGCTGGGGAGATGGCTCAGAGGTTAAGAGCATTGCCTGCTCTTCCAAAGGTCCTGAGTTCAATTCCCAGCAACCACATGGTGGCTCACAACCAT
>NW_026074467.1:0-1620 GCF_014885135.2 Alexandromys fortis
AAAAAAAAAAAAAAAAAAAAAAAAAAAGAAGAAGAAGGTATAAAACAGGGACCCTGGGATGGAGAGCAGAGAGGTGAGACATCCTGAGGTCAGGATGCACAAAGCACATTCAAGACATCTTGCTCTTCTTCTAGCAGGAAGAGCAAGAGAAGCAGAAAATGTCACCACTCAAAAGCAGTTAGTTGGATTTCATCTGTGTGCAGCCAGAGGATGACTCGAGAGAATGAGAGAAGTTAGATGAGTCTCACCCATGGTCCAGGAGTGTGGCCCAACACACACAAAAGAGGAGCTGAGGCTCCTTTATCTCATATGTTCAAGTACATCCTGGCTGTCTTTACGGATCAGTCAGGGTAATTTTGCAGGTCATGGCTAACATGGTATCCACGTTTTAATGTGGTGTCAAGAAATCTTTGGATCAATGGTAAATCAACTTAGGCCACTGGACTTAGAGCCTGAACTAAACATTTCGGCTAAGGATAGTGGAAACTGATAATAAAAACTTGGTGGAGAGAGAAGAAGAAACACATTTACTTTTCCTTTCAGATACTTTGTGTGAATACTGTTTACTTTCCCCTAATTTGCCATTTGGCATGGTGTAATGCACAAATAAGAAATTAATCTGCTATTAATTATTGTTTTAATTGGCAAGCATCTTTGACTTTGGTAACATTTTTAAATGATAAAAAGATAGAAAACACTCATGGTTTTGATGATGTCTCAATATTCAGCTTCTAGGATCTTCTTTTAATTTTCCCAACAACAAAAATGGAGTTAAACTGGTACTTTCTTCTGGGACGCTTTTCTCACAGCCCAATATCACTTATCTCTGAGCACGTGAAAGCAATGATTTGAATTAGATGGACAGGAAAGCCTTGTAACTCAGGCTCCATGCACTCTTGTGGATTTATATTTAAGTGAACAAATTTATTATCAGCCCCTCTGCGATTCGGGAGAAGTCTGACGTCCTCAAAGGCCTCGTTAGCATCCATCAGATCGTGAGAGTTGAGAATGGGAAGGGATATGACCAGGGAGAGTTACTGTTTAAAGGCAGCAGCTGTGCATACGATGAAAACGTTGCCCACTGGGGCAATGAAGGGACACACAAGGAAAGACCAGGAGAGCCACAGGAGGCTGCCACCTTCAGAAAAGGAATCTCCTAACATTTTCTTCTCTTTTACCGGGAAACACCCAACAAAAGTATTTGAGGCCTTAGATTTACAAATCTACAGACAGGATCTCAATTTTAAGCTACTCACGCTGACCATAAACCTGCAGGGCTCACCATCCCTCCTATGTTTCTAGCAACAAGAGACTCTATCTGTGGATTATAGTAGGGTTGGGAAACAAGAGTATTTACCACGCTGCTACACTGTATACTCTGGGCCACAAAGGGTGAATGAATCAAAGTATGTGTTGGGTTTTTTTTTCCTTCACTGTCTCAATTATCAATCTTGTAGGGATAAGTCCCACCCCTTAGGGGGCGTGTTCGCCTCAGGCTAAAGTTCTCCTATAAAATTGGTGAGCATGCTCCCAGCGTCCTCTTCTGCTTTCCTGGTCTCCGCGGGAACAGTGGTTCTGTAAGTCTATTCCTCCATTAAAGCTGTCTATATTTTGACAATC
>NW_026074468.1:0-1620 GCF_014885135.2 Alexandromys fortis
GGAGTACTACACTTCAGAAAAAAATGACAGCTTGAATTTTTCAGGAAAATGGATGGAGCTAGAAAACATTATTTTGAGTGAGGTAATCCAGACACAGAAAGACAATTATCACATGTACTCACTCATAGGTGGTTTTTAAACATAAAGCAAAGAAAACCAGCCTACAAACCACAATCCCAGAGAACTTAGACAACAATGAAGACACTAAGAGAGACATACATAGATCTAATCTACATGGGAAGTAGAAAAAGACAAGTCTCCTGAGTAAATTGGGAGCATGGGGATCTCGGGAGAGGGTTGAAAGGGGGAGGGGAGAGGCAGGGAGGGGGGCATAGGAAAATGTAGAGCTCAATAAAAATCAATTTAAAAAAATGGGTGTTTTGTTTTGTTTTTTAAGTCCATTGCAGGATTCATTTGATCTATGACTTTAACAGAATTGCTGCGGCCACAATGCTGATAATAGAGGAAGAAGAAGAGGTGGAGACAAGTTTGGGGACTTTTGCAATAATCCTGGTGACAGACAAGGGTGGCTTATGCCAGGGGGAGAAAGAGGCAGTGCTGAGGAGTGTAACATTATTGATGCAATAAAAAATACATATTTTGGGACTTTTTAGGGTGTTAATCCACTGTCTTTCCAGATTGTTGGAATAAGACACTATTTTTAAAATTTATGTGTATGTATGTGAGAGGGGGGAGAATGCTCGTGTACACAGTACCCATGAGGCCAGAAAAGGGAGTCAGATCACCTGGAGTCACAGGCAGTTGTGAGCCCCACAATGTGGGTGCTGAGAACAAACTCCAGTCCTCAGCAAAAGCAGCGGGTGCTCTCAGTGGCTGAGCCATCTGAAAACCACAAAGCACGGTTTGAAAGATTAGGTTCCTATCTCTGTTGACTGGCATCTGCAAGTGACAGACAGTGATGGTTCCTGGCATCCCAGTTACAAAGAAACGGTTCTTCCTTCAAGAAAAAAATAAAGTTTTAGATCTGCTTTTGGAGGCCAATTCGAAATTTATTTCTGAGTCATATGGGAATAGAGACGAAAGGAGAAACAGACTATAATCTCAGATAGTGTGAGAAGAGCCACACGTCAGGTCTACAAATGAGAGCGTTACCCGTGGTGGGCTCGCCATGCATAGTGGCCACTGGGAACTTGGAGTCGGCCAAGTCTAAAAGAAGTGAAAAAAGTTACTCTGATTTAGAGGCTAAATGAACCTCTGAGAAGGAAACCCTCCTTAAAACACTTGCTCTGCCTTTACCCACTAAGACACTTGAGGAACTTCAAACAGGCAGTCCAGACATCTTCACAGAAGCAACGGGACTGGGAACCAGGGACACAGCCTGAGTTTTCAGATGTTAACTCAGTCAGGAGGGGCTGGCGTGCTTGACCATACCGTGAAGGATTCTGGGAAGGGTCAACACGAAGCAGACATGGTCTATAAAGAGGTTTTACAAACTCAATGGTATTTTTGTAGACTTTTGTTTCATTTTGCTTTGTTTTGGCTTTTTCTGTCTTATTGATATTCTGCTTGTTTGTTTTGCGTTTTGTTTTTGTGTTTCTTTTCTTTTTTGTTTCTTGCTTGTTTTGAAAGGGAGAAAAAGAACATAAAGTTGGATGGATA
>NW_026074469.1:0-1620 GCF_014885135.2 Alexandromys fortis
AGGCTACACAAAATTGATCCAGTCTAAAAGAGAAACAGAGCTTACTGGAAGGTGATCCCAGCACTTGGGACCACATGCCTTTAATCCCAGCACTAAGGAGATGGAGACAGAAGCTGAATGCAGTCTGAAGGGGTCTAAGGAGCAATACTGTCTGAGGAGGTCACTCTGAAGATGCAGTCTGAGGACAGGGTCGCCCGTTTTGATCTGAGCATTGGTAGAGGTAAGAACTCTCTAGAGGCTGGCCACTCTGCTTCTTTGATCTTCCAGCGTTATCCCCTATATCTGACTCTGGATTTTTATTATTAATACCAATTAGAATTTATGTTACAGATATCAGAACCCAAATATCACAGTGTAGTGGCTTTTCACTTGTATTTTAATAAATAAAACTTGCCTGAGGATCAGAAAAGTAAAACAGCCACACTGGTCAGCTTTTATAGACCAGGCAGCAATAACACACAACTTTAATCCCAGTAGGCACCCTAGTTTGTCATAAAAACCAGATGGTAGTGATACACGCCTTTAATCCCAGCCCTAAAGAAGATTATGAAAAGGGAAGGAGACAGCTCTCATTCTGAGATTCTTGGATAGGATCTTCCTTCAGATTGAGGTCGAGGTAAGAGCCAGTACCTGGCTGTTTTGCTTTTTGGATCTTCAGGTTGAACCCCAATTTCTCTCTCTGAGTTTTTATTAATCGTGCTTCATCACATGGGCTGAAAACCAGCGGTTCCCCAAGAATCCTGACCTTAATCAAAGGTTAAGACTTCGGGATACCCAGCCTGTGAACTAGGCAGTTCTGATCCCCCACCAGTGTACTGATGTCTGATGTTAGATTCCGCAGCCTGTAACAATACAATAAGCCAATCTAATATGTCCCCTTTGTAATAGATCTGTATGCTGTAGTTCTCTTCCTCCAGAGAAGCCCAAGGCACCTACCTCCCCAGTGCTGGTCACCACGCCCCGCCATGGCCACTTCCCTTGTTTGTCCCCCACACTTTTTTTTTCATTATGGAATGTCAGATAGGAGATGAAACACAAATATTCAAAGACCACAGCTAAGCCAGATGTGAAGCAGAAAGAATGAATGACAGTCGCCAGGGATTCTCTTGACTTAAATAAGATATTTAGAGCCAGGTGGTTGAGCTGGCTGCACAAAAGAACACGTGCTCATGAGGGGCTGAGGACGGAGCTGGCGGGAGCAGCTCCCATTTGGATGAAATGGAGTTGTTTAAGGAAAGCACACGAGAAAGTTTGCAAATAAGAAAACTGGAAATTGACGGAAATCATTTTTTCACATCTGTCCAGAAGGAAATGTTACCGTCATTTGTAATCTTTTGCAAATTAATACTTAGAACAAAAATAGTAGCATTCATATCAGCTCAAGGGGAAAAAATCCTTTGAGTTTGGTGACAGAATAAGATTAAACTTGTTTGGTCCCCAAACCTTATAGAATTGATGATTGGGATAATTTTTAAGGCAACAGGACTCCTTCTTTAAAGGATTATTTTTATGTATGTCTGGTTAATTCAAGATCAGCCTAGGCTACACAAAATTGATCCAGTCTAAAAGAGAAACAGAGCTTACTGGAAGGTGATCCCAGCACTTGGGACCACATGCCTT
>NW_026074470.1:0-1617 GCF_014885135.2 Alexandromys fortis
GGGTACAGACAAATTGAGCTTTCTCCAGGAAATGTACTATGCAAAGAATAATCTAATAGGAACTTGATTTTTCGCAAACATCCTTTTACAGAGAAGTATCGATGAGAAATCATTTCTGTCCTTGGTTTACCATGGGGAATAGGGTGAGAAATGGACTTCCACTCACATCTACTAGCCAACAAAAGGAGAAAAAGAATGCTCTGTTTCCATAACTTCGGGATCTGTGAAGACAGGAGCTAGTCTTCTCCATTTCGCCAAGATACTTTTGTCAGATGACAGCAATTCTTCACTCAAATTCTGACAGTAAAGATAAGCAGAGTTTTTCTTCCAGTTCTTGCCTACCATTATTTTGTTTATTTTCATGCCATTTTGATACCAGTAAGTTCTAGCATACTGGTAAGCTGCTATTTTCCTATTAACAGTAAAGTTATTTAAAACCAGGGGAGTGGGGGGCTGGAGAGATGGCTCGGTGGTTAAGAGCATTGCCTGCTCTTCCTCCAAAGGTCCGGAGTTCAATTCCCAGCAACCACATGGTGGCTCACAACCATCTGTAATGGGGTCTGGCGCCCTCTTCTGGCCTTCAGGCGTACACACAGACTATTGTATACATAATAAATAAATAATTATTAAAAAAAAACAGGGGAGTGTAAGATAGTACACAACAATTTACTCTGTCATTTTGAGAAGGAGCAGCGAACTCTACCTTAATTAAATAATAAGAACAATAAATATTAAGAATCATGGACCATCAAGCTATAATTGAATTTCGATTTTTTAAACTCATTTTAGTGATTAAATGAAACTCGAAGGGAGTTGAGCTGTTGCTCCAGTCTCATAGCAACGTGAGTCACCCATCCACTTCTTCCTCTATAGAACCATCAGGACCCAACATCACTAAGCTTATACTCTTCCCATGAAAGCAACACAAATTATTGACCTTCTTTTACTGTTTTAAGATTTCCAAATGACAACAGGTGAGATCTATGTGTCTGTCACATTATAGCTGCGAAGTTAATATCCAATATGTCTTTTTGTCTAGGAAGTTGTCATTGGGGTCACTGTGGAAAGTCTCTTCCCTGAACTGCAGAAGAACTACCTGATAAAAAGGTAAGGGTTGGCTGGCAAGAGGAATCAGGGGCTTTAGGTACTGGCCCTAAAGCATGATGGCCTGAATTCCATCTTGCCCTAACACACACATGGTAGGAGGACAGCACCTACTCCTGATACTTTTCCTCTGACCTCCATTCCTACATCCTTTGAGAAGTGGGTAACACTGTCAGTGCATGCCTTTAATCCCAGTACTCAGGAGGCAGAGGCAGGCAGATCTTTGTAAGTCTGAGGCCAGCCTGGTCTACAAGAGCTAGTTCCAGGAGAGACTCCAAAGCTACAGAAAAACCCTGTCTCAAACAAACAAACAAAAAAACCCTGCAAAGATTAGACATATCACATATTTTTGTAAACTAATAGGTTGTACCCCATGTGATTCTAGATCCCTCCAGGAGGTCTTTCATTACATGTTCTGCAATGTAGAAACATGTACTATTATTTATTGTTTGCATGTTTTTCAATGACTTTGCTTCCTTGCCTATAGACTATTGATCATAATAGTAGTAGGTA
>NW_026074471.1:0-1601 GCF_014885135.2 Alexandromys fortis
GTGATGATCACATTTTATGGTACCATTTTCCTTATGTGTGCAAAACGCAAGTCCCAAGACCTTTGGAAAGTCAGTTTACAAGAAGCTACAGAGCTGCTTCTCCTGCATGTTGTGGAGTAGCAGCTTTTATGCTGTACATATCATCTATGGCATAAGAAACAAAGATATAAAAACTGCTGGGAAACATTGGGTGTGCTTCAAAATGTTAACCAAAACCACCACGGGAAATGTAAGACTTCCATGAATAACTAGGTTGGTTTATTAAAACAAGTTATATAACATAAATACATACATTTCAGAGTTGTCCTTTAAAATAAAGCTGAAAGTGACAAAGAAAGCATGATTGGTCAGCCATTAATGACATCGAACGTAAAGTTATGGAGAGATGGCTTTATTCTTTACCTTCAAAGTATGCTCAATGAGAATCAATAAAAATATTAAATACTGTAAAATTAGCTCTGATCCTTCTCTTTCAAAGACAGTAAATTCCTTTGGAGTGAGTCTGATCCCTGGTGATGAATGAATGAGTGTTTATAACTATTTTTCATTTTCTGAATGGAAAGCATCATACATATATTTTGAAGACGGGCATCTGGAGTATATATTCTGTTCTCCCACAAACCACTTAAATAGTGTCAGGTGGGTTGTTCATCTTTTCCTAACCGTAGTCTCCTCATTTTCTAAGTGGGAATAAGCAAACTCAGCTCTCAGCATTATTAGAAAACTTCAATAAATTGCAGAAAATAACAGGAACAGTCCCCAGTTCTCAGTTGTTCCCTTTGCAGAGTGTGCTGAGGATTACTCACGCTGTTGCCTTCGAGTTTGGGTGTTGATATAAATACACTGGCTTGAGGGTAAGTATGGTAGCTAACGTCTCGGGCTTTTGTCGGCTACCAATTCTTAGAGTCTGGCATCTTTCCCATAAGTCCTGGTGATGACATGTTTCATCCTTCCTCCTTATCCTTTCTCCGACACATCTTTGTAGAGGAAGAAAGCACCAAGGGTTCCCATGGAAACCGGAACATGTTTGTGCTACTTCAAGGCCAATGAGTTGTCTTCCCCTACATCCCTAGGCACAGGAGTTAGTCTTGAGGAGAGCTGGCACTGATAGTTTGGGTCTGAAAATAACAAGGCAGTTTTTAAAAATTGACTCAAGCATTTTACCTGATCTTTCCAGGAACCAGTTGAAGATACCATTTATTATAACAGCTATGCAACTAACACCATGAAGCTGTAATACACACTGCCATATAACTTAGATATCAGCAAACAATGGGCAAAACCTAGCCTGTTATTGGTTTTTTATGGGCAACTTAACTAAGAATGATGCTTATATTTTTAAATTATTGAAGAAATTAAAATAACAGTCCCATTACATTATATCTCAAACTTAAGTTTTGCCAATGTCATAAAATGCTTTTATCTCTAAGTATATACTCACTGTAATTCTGACCTTTATGTTGTGGTGACATATTATCAAAGCCACAAAGCTGTCATTGATTTGACATTACTAATGGAATACACAGCTTTTCAGGTTTATAATTTTTAAAGATATTTATGAATATGTATGCACACACTTGTCTTGATATGCAATTTATTTC
>NW_026074472.1:0-1620 GCF_014885135.2 Alexandromys fortis
ATGAGTTCAACTGGAACTCTATGTAATAGATTATGGTCTTCCCAGAAGCTCTAGGTCACCAAATAAGAAGTCCAATGTTGGGTGTGGGACACCCCTCTACGACAGCTGGTCAGAAGTGTCCCAATGTCCCTCAAAACAATGTAGCCTACTTTCATTGCTCTAGTTTGACCATAAGAATGTTGTGGTAAGACAGTATTGCTTAAGATACCACAAATATTTATGACAATTTATGGGCAAATCAATTCAATACTGATCATAAAGTGTCTTCCCTGCTGACTAGCCTTTCTGAGTACTGGAAGATACTGTACAAAGTGCCAGGACAGAAAGATCATCAAAAGTTTTACCCAGCTGATACTCTTGTGAATTACAGTATTGACTGATATACATGGCAAAATATACCCATAATAAGAATAGTTGCACAAATGTTCCTAGGGGTCACCAATCACTATCTGATTAGGCTTAAAGCCCACTCCAAGGAGAAAGCATGGCTTGCACTGAAATTATGGCCAAGAACCTGTACAGGGGAATTCAGAGGCTCCGGGAGTGAACCTGCTATTATTCAGATAACTGAACATAGTATCAAACTGCCATTGTATAGGAAGTTAAGGCCTACTAGGCCAAAAGGAGCCAACCTGGAATCTGCCTAGAGCTTTCAAAGGTCCTGTCTGTTCTTAGACAATAAGAAGCAAACAACTGGTGTTTCCTGAGTGCCTAGCAACAGGTGCTGTCAGAGGTCCTCATAGTGCCTAGCCAATGAGAGACAAGCATGAAATGTCAACTGTCAGCTGATTAAAACACCTGGGTGCTGGGAGGGTGTACAAGTTTTTCCTTGCTGTTAAATAAATGAGTCTGCTATAAACCTTTTACCTGACTTCCGTCGTCTGTGTTCATTGACTTCTTGTCTTTTCACACCCTCCCCCGAGAAAGATGTGAGGACCCAGCAATACCCTTGAAATCAGTGTCTCTATCTGCTTAGGTTAATGTAGTTGTTAGATCTCATTTGAGAAGATTCTAAGTGGATGGTGATTAACACAGAAAACCATAACATATCGAAATGAAGTCAATACATATCTGAGTGCTCAAACACAAATAGGACACTATATCACCCCCTCTTCCTAAGGCTCACTAACCATCACAGAATGGGGTGAAGTGAGACACAAACAAAAGAGGATGAAAGAGCCAGAGTGAAACAATGTCTTCTGGACATGATGGACCAATGCACTCATAAACTGCAGGCAGCTTGGCTGCCCGACCAAGACCTGATGGAAGAAGGTCATTGGTTAATTAAATAAAGAAACTGCTTGCCCTCATAGGTTAAAACATATGTTGGAGGAGTAAACAGAATAGGATGCTGGGAGGAAGAGGAAGTGAGCTCAGACCCAACAGTTCTGCTCTCTGGAGCAGAGACGCCATGCTCAGCTCTCCCGGGTAGACTCTACAGCTCTGCTCTCTGGATGCAGCTCTCCCAGGCAGCTCCAACCCAGGATGGACGTAGGCTAGAATCTTCCTGGTAAGTGCACCTTGGGGTGCTTACACACATTATTAGAAATGGGCTAGTCCAGGTGCGAGAGTTAGCCAAGAAGAGGCTAGATATAATGGGCAAGCAATGTTTAAAAGAAT
>NW_026074473.1:0-1499 GCF_014885135.2 Alexandromys fortis
AAGAATGTATTGCTTATTTGTAACCAGCCATCAAATGATACTCTATATTCAGAGCCCCCTCATTTTAGACTCATTATTGACATTAGTAGAATATAATTATTTAAATGTAAGATATTTAGTATATTAATGAAATAATTCCCTGCAGTTGGTACTTATAACCGTCCACCTAAACCACCTGACTATAAGTTTATTCCCCAGCTTTCTTTATAGATAATGGTCAAATGGTAGATCTTGGAAGGCCGTCTGTGCTATTTCTATGTCTGTTCCTATCTTTTCCCACCTTTCCTAGAGCTGGGACATGTGTTCTTTCATTACAGCTTCAATGGTGCAAATGACAGTCACGAAGAACAGGATGAAGGTACAATAGGATTTACTGTATTTGTAGTGGGTCAGATTAAAAGAAACTGGCCCACTCTATTAGAATATTTCATTTTTATGAGGGAGACAAGCTCGCTGTGTGAGAGCATGGTAGGGAGAGCATGGCAGCAAAGTTGTCTCCTGATTGTGTACGCAGGAATGTGGGTTCAGGATCAAATACAATGGAAGCTGAGTTCTAAAATTTTGGCAGCTTGGCTTTCAGACAGCAACATTTAAGAGATTTTTTTTCCCCAAAGGATTGCATAAATTCTTAGAAAAAAATTAAATTATTGAAACTAGGTATATTATATGTCTATGATGGTGAATATATTGTAGCTATAGATACATATGGCAGAAAAAGAACAAAATGATTCATCAGTCATTATTTCAAAGGTTCTACATGAAAATTACCTAAAAACAATCAACCCTTTATAGTGGAAAAATAAGATCTTAAATATGGGAACAAAGGGGGCACATGCAAGTAACTGATAAATCGGAGATATTTGCAAATGTAGCAGATATTGTCAGAAAGGCAAACTGACACATAAGTGTGGAAGAGCCACCAGAAAGCCACGACACAGGCTGTCTCTGCATTAGCATACCAGAAAGTCATGATGCAGACAATCTCTACACTATTTCCCCATTGCCTATATGAAAATGAAAGCTACTGTTCTGGGGCTATTTAAGGTATGCTTGCCTCCTAGTTTCCTCTTCGGAACCACTGTAATCTCCTCTCATCCCATTTTTCTTACATACGTCTACAGAGAAGATGTAATGAGTCCTTTAGCAATCTGAAATTTTTCATTATACTGGGAATAAATACAGCCTTGATCCTGGTCTGTACTTTTCTACATAGTCTGTCTTCCAATCATGACCTTCCACTACTCTCCTCTAGATTTCCCAATGGGTCAGGTCTACTTTATTTTCACAGTCTCTGCAAACAAAATTTTCATGTAAATATTCAAATGTTATTCACTACATTTTATTCATGACTTGGCCTAGGGTTTATCTGGTCGCTGACAAGCCTCTACTTTGGAAAGAACTCTCTAAAGGAGCAGTCCAAGTCCCTTTCTAGCCTTTGTTATTCTTTGATTTTGTTATAGTGAATTATCTTTTTACTTCATAATGTATTTTCACAACCA
>NW_026074474.1:0-1618 GCF_014885135.2 Alexandromys fortis
TGTGTATAACCAGTTTTTATTAGAAGAACAATATAATAAATGCATATTAGTCAACTATATTATAAAATAAGAGAATATATATACTTGCAGAAATCATTAACACATCACTAGAATATTTTTGTTAATAATAATCAGATTGACATGTATTAATAAATATCTGACCTTCTGTTGTACAGCTGGTTTCTAGTGTAGAATTAATTTATGGTCATAGGTTTCAAATCCTTTTTCACATGTACTATGGCCAAAATCCTTCATTTTAGCCTCATCCTAGAGTTAAGCTTTCACTGATTTAGGCAAAGGTAGACTAAGAAGGTGTTTTATGTGGGTAAAACAGGACTAGAAAACAAATGTAAACTCTAGAGTTTCTGAAACTATTTGAGTTTTACCCCTTGATCAATAGACAAGATCAGCATCAGGTCTTTCATAATTACAATTTCATAATAAAACATTTGGTTCCTTTGATGCTTTAAAAAAAAGAAACTTGCCACATTGTTCACTTATACACATTAAACTGGTGATAATTTTCACTCTTTAGGATCAATGACAGAAACAATGGAAATTAAACTAAAGACTTTCTCTCCATAGGCCAATGAGATGATAGGGCTGGTAGAAGTGCCTGCAAGAGTCCTGATGGCTTGAATTTAGCCCCCAGGCCACAGAAGGTAGCAAGAAAGAAATCTCTTCTGAATTGAATAAAGTTTCACTGTGACCTACACATAAGTGAACATGTCTGTGCTCATGTACATACACACACAGGCACACACATACCTTTTAATGCTCATGAACACAGAGACACAAACACAGAGAAACACCTGATAATATTAATGATATCTTTATTCTTTCCATTATCAAAGAAATAAGTTGATGAGAAAATACTTTATCATAAAGTTTGAGTCTGTATATTAAAGCAAGAGTCTTTCTTAGAGATCAACATAGTTGAATACTGTCTCTTTAAATGTGATATTTAACACACCAGTTTATTGCTCTCTAAGTCTTATAAGTCAGAGGAAGTACTCCCACTTAGTTTTAGCCTTAAGCATAGTCACACATATTTCACTCGTATGCCTCATAAACTCCTGCAGATTAGATTATAAATACTAAACTAGTGGAATCTCATGCCAAATATTTGAACATCCTTCCAATTGATAATGACTGTTTATCTCAAAGCACT
Organism: Alexandromys fortis; assembly: GCF_014885135.2. Taxonomy (NCBI): domain Eukaryota; kingdom Metazoa; phylum Chordata; class Mammalia; order Rodentia; family Cricetidae; genus Alexandromys; species Alexandromys fortis. Next base: position 1,172 of record NW_026074474.1, read on the forward strand.
TTACCCTTTATTTGTTTCTAAAGATTTTCAGTGCAAAAACCCCAAACTTTCTTAATACTTCCCCCAATGAGAAATACCAGTTGCTGAGTTCATGCATATTTTTTAATAGAAAATAGACAGGCAAGCTAGAAATGTAGGAATTTTATCATAAGATTCTAACTTTAAAGGTACAGTAATTAGACTCATAAAATATATTGCTGGTAAGAATGCTTAAAGTAATTTTAACTCATATATAACTCATATAAATGTCTAAATATTTTGTAGTTCTCATTTATATATGAATACTTTCTAACTTACAGGAAAATTTTTTCTCAATTTTATCTTCTACCGTTGTGAAATTGAAAGTATATTATTGCTCTGTGAAGTCACAGAAGTGTACCACATTTTTCTTTAACTAAATATATCATTTGATCAAATTACCTCCTCCTTCTCAATACTTTCTTGTTA
>NW_026074475.1:0-1619 GCF_014885135.2 Alexandromys fortis
TTTTGAGGCACGGTTTCTCTGTGTAACAGCCCTAGCTGTCCTGGAATTAGCTCAGTAGACCAGGATGGCCTCAAACTCACAGAGATCTGCCTGCCTCTGCCTCCCGAGAGGAGGGGTTTTAAAGGCATGCGCTACTACCACTGCCCAGCTAATACCGCCATCTTATAAAACAGCAGTTTGCTCCATGTTGAGCACAAACACTGAGGCAGAATGGCACAAGTAAAAAGTTACTGTCTGTCCAGCACAAACTATAACTTATTTACGAAAGTAAAATAGCTTATTTAACAAATAACTTATTTACAAAAACAAAAAGTGCCTCCTCTGAACTTACTGAACGAGATCAGTAACACAAGGAGACGTGAGATGGGCTGTGTTGCGGATGCTCCTTCCGCTCCTTCAGCCAATAGCTGCTGAGATACCATCCCATTAGGGGCGTGGTCTCTCGCTCTTTAAAAAAGCTGCCACTGCCCTCTCTGGTTTCCAGCTCCTCCAGTGACTAGACTCCCTTCCTGATTGCACAGAGGGCTGTTGTCTGGGACGGTGATCTGTAAGTTTTTCCCCCTTAAATAAATAACCATTCTATTAAGCATAATTCCAAACTGGTGTGGGATTGTTTGTGACTTACGCCTTCAGGGCTGGAGAGATGGTTTCCGTTGTTAAGAGCACCGACTGCTCTTGTAGCAGACCGGAGTGTAATTCCCAGCGCCCACATGACAGCTCACAAGTGTCTGCAGCTTCAGTTGCAAGCGTATCAGACCCCTCTTCCAGCCTCCAAGGAGACCAGGCATGCAAGTGGTACACAGACAGACCCTTAGGCAAAATAGTCATTACAGTTGTAAAAATATGTAGACGAAAAGCCAGGACTGTGAAGTGATCAAACATATCAGACCAACAGTGGATGCAACCCCCTCCCCAGAAGGACACTCCCAGATGGGCACAGTACTATCCAATCATCAAACATTCCAGGACATACACGATTCTACAGGGAACCAGTTCCTGAGCTGGATTCTGTCATGGGGCTCAGGCTCTGACTCTGTTGCTGGATGTGACCTAGTCAAACCTGGCTTCGTCCAGACCCAGCCCTGTGCTTTGCATTTTGAGCCTGCTCTGTGCTTGGAACCATGAGGGTTCTGCTTCGCCTTTCAGATCGGCCTCATCAATACCTTTTCTAATCACCTGCTGTGTTCTTCAGGGTGCCAATCTTGCCTTGGACAAGGGGTCTCGGACACTGTCACCTCTCTAACCCTTTCATTGCCATTTTATACGTCAGGCACACATATTGTTCTGTGAAGTCTAGTGTGTGATCTCAGAGTTTAACATCAGTAATTAAGACGGTAACGAAAGCGCTTGTGAGCTCTGCTTCTCTGATCTTTCAGCTTTCACCCCCTAATATCTGACTCCAGGTCTTTATTATTAAGACCAAGGAGAAATCACACACCATGTTCTCCAAAGTGTCCTTTCTGAGGAGAGAAAACCTTACCAGAGGATTTTTTTTTTTTTTCCCCATTCACTGTCCAGCTTCTCCCAGGTGTCCAGAGGACTGAAGCCAAAGTCTGCTTCCAGGTTTCAGGTCAGCAATATGGACAGCTCTCCTGAACAACTCACTCCATGTAAGGGGT
>NW_026074476.1:0-1623 GCF_014885135.2 Alexandromys fortis
GGGAGGTGGTGGCGCACGCCTTTAATCCCAGCACTCGGGAGGCAGAGGCAGGCGGATCTCTGGGAGTTCGAGGCCAGCCTGGTCTACAAGAGCTAGTTCCGGGACAGGCACCAAAGCTACAGAGAAACCCTGTCTCAAAAAAAAAAAAATGTCTGTCAAGAAGTTAAGGAATGAAGGCCATGTGTTAGTTGTGAATATTTTATTTTCTTAATCTGATAGCGTGAATTTATTTGTTTTCTCTATTGATGAGGTATCAAAACCAAAGCCTTTGTTGGTTCATTCTGTACAAATGAATTACCAATGACCTATATCTTTAGCCCTTAAAGTGTGTTTTTAAGGCAAAATTTCAAAAGTTAACCCTAGTATTTTTTTTCCCTAATGTCAATTGTGCACAAAATAGTCAGATGGGAAGAAAAGCAGCTTAAGGGCAAGAGACAGCCAGTGGGTAAAAGTGTCCGCTGCACGAGCTTGAGGACTCGAGGTCAGATGCCCAGAGTTCACATGAAAAGCCAGGTATGTCTGCAGACCTGTGACTCCAGCATTATGGGGGAGAAAGACAACGGAATCACTAAGGTTTTCTGGTCTCCAGTCTAGCTCCAAGTTCAGTGAGAGATCCCATTTCAAGAGAATAGGCAGAAAATGATATATCCAGACATTTAATATCCTCATTTTTCTTTGTGCACACACATGGGCAAGTACACCCGCCGACACACACACACATACAAACAGCACTATCTACCTTCACACACATGAAATCAGTTCTATTTCAAATTCTTATATTTTTTTCAACATACAAAAATATTTTGCATGCAAAGTTTAGCTTTTAGATTTGAGTTTTTAGAAGTTGCCTCAGTTTGTTAGTTTAGGAACCAGATAGCTCTAGAATGTTAACTTAAGTTATGCTTGAAGTAAGAATAACTTCATGCCCAGAGAGAACTATATTGCATCAGCAGCTGTCTGTCTTTAAGTTGTTATTTCTACAAGAGACTATGTGAGGTGGGTGGAAGCCACTCGTGGTGCCCTTGGGTGTGTGTTTACTCTGGTGAAGGTTTGTAACCTTGGAGACAGGAGATGAACTATACTGGTAAAGTGCTTGCTGTGAAAGCCTGAGGATCAAAGTCTGAATCCCCAACAGCACAAAGAAAGCCAGGCTTGGTGAGATGATGCCTGTCTGGGATCCCAGCACTGGGGAGAAGAAGGCAAGCAGATCCCTGGGAACAATTGCTATGTTTGTCCAGATGAATCGGGGAGGTTCAGTTTCAGCAAGAATCTCTGTTTCAAAAATTATGGTTCCAGCATAAAAGAAGAAGGTACTCAGACATACAAAGACAAACATATGCACAAACTTATGTATACAAAAATATTTAAAACTGGTATGTACAGTTGAATATCAAGATTTTTCATATAGGAAATGCTTTAGAATTTTGGAACATAGTAGCATTATTTTAGACATGACCCTAAAGCTCAAATAACAAAACTAAAACTAGAAAAAATGAAGTATATTTCACTAAAATATTTCTAAAACCAATTTTTATCATCGTTACTAAATAAACAGACAGCAAACTTAATTAAAAATATTTTTTATTAATTTATTTATTTATTAAAGATTTCTGTCTCTTCCCC
>NW_026074477.1:0-1620 GCF_014885135.2 Alexandromys fortis
TCTTGGAGTTTTCCTTGTTACTTAGCTTCTCTGGGGTCAGGGACTATAGGCTCCTTATGCTTTGCTTTATAGCTAGTATCCATGTATGAGTGAATACATACCATGTTCATCTTTCTGGGTCTGGGTTACCTCAGTCAGGATGTATTTTTTTTCTAGTTCCATCCATTTGCATGCAAATTTCAAGATGTCATTGTTTTTTACTGCTGAGTAGTACTCCATTGTGTAAATGTGCCACATTTTCTTTATCCATTCTCAGCTGAGGGGCATCTAGGTTGTTTCCAGGTTCTGGCTATTACAAATAATGCTACTATGAACATAGTTGAACAAATATCCTTGTAGTATGGTTGAGCATCATTTGGGTATATTCCTAAGAGTGATACTAGGTCTTCAGGTAGGTTGGTTCCCAATTTTCTGAGAAACCACCATACTGATTTCCAGAGTGGTTGTACAAGTTTGTATACCCACCAGCAATGGAGGAAAGTTCCCTTTACTCCAATCCTCTCCAGTATTAGCTATCATTCCTGGTTTTGATCTTAGCCATTTTGATATATCTAAGATAGTATCTTAGCATCATTTTGATTTACATTTCCGTGATGGATAAGAGTGCTGAACATTTTTCAGAGTCTTATATGAGGCTGTGTGTTCATTTCCCAGCTGCCCAAACTCCCAAAATAACCACCCAGAAACTATAAGCATATTTGTGATTAACTCTTATATCCTAAATTAACCCATCTCCATTAATCTGTGTATCACCACGAAGCTGTAGCTTACTTCCAAAGTTTCAGCAACTCTGTCTCTGGTGGCAGCTCCATGGCTTCTCCAAACTCCACCTTATTTCTCCCATCAATCAGTTTACATTTTTTCCATCTAGATCTACACTATTACAGGCCAAGGCAGATTCTTTATTCATTAACCAATGGTAATATAGCATAAAGAAGGGAATAAGGAAGGTTTTAACTTTAACATAGAAAAATTACATATAAAACAGACATCAAGAAAGAATTATAGTTACAATGTTTATATCTATTTTATCTGTTATCAAGACTAAGGAAAACTATATCTATTCTTCAACTCCATCAAAGACTGTAGAAGGATATGATGCTACCTAAGTAAACAGGAAGTGTGTTGTAAGCAACTTCCAAAACTGCAGAATTGACAGAGACATCTTGCTGCCTGGACAGTCACATAAAGTTGATTGTACCATTGGGGCATCCATCTTGAGCCTACAGGCCCATAGTATCCAGCAGACTTTTCCATGAAGTAAGAAATTTCAAAGACAGTTCCGCCTATATTGGTAGTTTGCCAGTAATTTTCTTCTGTGTCCTGCAAAATATCTGGCAGATTTGTCGGAGCCCGTTTGGGTCCAACACAGACTTCCTAACTTGGCTGGAACGGAGTCGCGAGAAATAATCAGACACAACTTACACGGTCATCATGGAAAAGGCCAGAATGCTCCTTTATTGTCCAAACATCTTATATACTCATCCCAAATGAGCGGGAACACACAAAGGCTGTTGCCTAGGCAACCAGGTGCCTGGGCTCTCGTCACCTATGCGTCTAGCAGTCAGGTAGGCCCTGAATTAGCATCTCTATAAGATAACCTTCAAATTGCATAAGGAA
>NW_026074478.1:0-1620 GCF_014885135.2 Alexandromys fortis
AATCAGGGTTCTCTGCCCTGTGGGAAGTCCAAGGACCACCCTCCTCCATCCAGGTCTCGTAAGGTGAGCATCCAGACTGCCTAGGCTCCCACAAAGCCAATACGTGCAGTAGGCTCAAAAACCCATTGCCATTGTTCTTGAGGTCTCAGTAGTCCTCATTGTCCACTATGTTCAGTGAGACCTGTTTTGCTGTTATTAATCCAACACAATTCCTAAGGCATTCTAAAACCTGACAGTAACCTCTGGCTAGTTTAGCTCTCAACCCTCCTGAAAGAAACATCTCATTGTAGCAGACAGAGACCACTACAGAAAACCACAATGAGTCAAAAAATAGGGGATAACTGATTTTTGGGTGCCCTGACTCAATGTATGGTGTGGGATTTCCCTCTGTATGCTGTGATTACCATTAATTAATAAAGAAACAGCTTTGGACTTATAGCAGGGCAGAATTTAGGTAGGCATAGAGAACTAAACTGAATGCTGGGAGAAAGGAAGACCGAGTCAGAGAGAAGCCAAGGAGCTGCTGGAGATTGACAGTGGGAACTTTACCTGGTAAGCCACAGCCACGTAGCAATATACAGATTAATAGAAATGGGTTAAATTAATAAAAGAGTTAGCCAATAAGAATCTAGAGTTAATGGGCTAAGCAGAGATTTAATTAATACAGATCCTATATGATTATTTCCTGTATAAACTAGCCAGATGGCCAGGAAACAACAAGTGGCCTCCTTGTAACAAATGTATACATCTCCAACAAAACTCTTGTTATTAAGGCTCAGGAAATATCATAGAAGAGGAACTGAAAAGATTGCAATAGACATATGGATAGCAAACTGTTCTTGGACCCTGTCTGAGACCCCTGAAACCACAGAGAAGCTATACCCATGACACCTCAACAATAATATTGCCTAAATAGAATCTGAACAATAATACTAATATATATGCTCCTTTATCATTTTTAAAGAAAATAAACTTTTTTTTCACTTTACACACATATCCCAGTTCCTATTTTCTCCTCTCCTCCCATTCCCTTCACCCTCCCCTTCACCACACCCCCCATTCACTTCTCAGAGAGTGTAAGGTACATTGCTTTTGGGAAGGTCCAAGGCCCTCCCTGCTATATCTAGACTGAAAAAGGTATTCATTCAAAGAGAAGGGTTCCCAAAAAGCAAGTACAAGCAGTAGGGATAAATCTTGGTGCCACTGCCAGTAGCCCTAAAGTCTGCCCCAACCATACAACTGTCACCCAGATTCAGAGGGTCTAGTTTGGTTCTATGCTGCTTCCTTCCCTCTCCAGGGAAGAGGTGGTGAGCTCCCATTAGCTCAGGTAGACTGTTTCAATGGGTGTCCCCATCATGGTCTTCACTTCCTCCCACTCTTCAACTCGACTTTGGGAGCTCTGGGTCTCTGCCTCTGATATTTTATAAGGGGGAAAACTTTTGGGCCCCAAACCCAGACAAAGAAATACAGGCAAACAAGGAATGCTGAGGCAGGGAGAAAGGGTCTCCCTCAGCTATAAGATCCTTAACTGACTACCCAACACCAAGTGATGAGTCCTGATAGTATACCCACAAGAAGCACGAAAAGGGCTAAACAGGCTGTATTTACATATTTATACAT
>NW_026074479.1:0-1614 GCF_014885135.2 Alexandromys fortis
TTTCCCGTGTTGAGTCAAATTAAGCCGCAGGCTCCACTCCTGGTGGTGCCCTTCCGTCAATTCCTTTAAGTTTCAGCTTTGCAACCATACTTCCCCCGGAACCCATAGACTTAAAGGTTTCCCGGGGGCTGCCCGTGAGGACGGTTATTAAACTACCACCACGGATCGTCAGTTGGCATCGTTTATGGTCAGAACTAGGACGGTATCTGATCGTCTTCGAGCCTCTGACTTTCGCTCATGGCCAATGAAAACATGCTTGACGAATGCTTTCGCTTTAGTCTGTCTGGTTACGGTCCATGAATTTCACCTCTAGCGCAACCATACAAACGTCCCCGCCTGTCTCTTTTGATCATTACTTCGGATCCGAAAACCAACAAAATAGAACCGAAGTCCTATTCCATTATTCCATGCAAAACTTTTCAGGCTACAACGGCCTGGTTTGAGCACTCAAATTTGTTCAAAGTAAACGTGCCATCCGCCCACAGACACCTTTTAAAGGGCATCCAAAGGCATGCAGACGAGCCGACGGACCCTACAGCTGCAGAGCACCGCCTGACACTTGCCTACACCTGTGGGTATTTCACCACAGACATGGCTAAAAGGTGGCACCGCTACCAAACCAACTCGACAACAGTCGAACACCAAGGCAACACGGCACTCAGCCGCATCACCCGGCACCCAGCTGGCCAAGCAATGGCAGGCAACAGTGATACCGAGATCCAACTACGAGCTTTTTAACTGCAGCAACTTTAATATACGCTATTGGAGCTGGAGTTACCGCGGCTGCTGGCACCAGACTTGCCCTCCAATTGATCCTCGTGAAAGGATTTAGAGTTCACTCATTCCGATTACGGAGCCTCTTGAAGAGTCCCGCATCGGTATTTTTCGTCACCACCTCCCCGTACCGGGAGTGGGTAATTTGCGCGCCTGCTGCCTTCCTTGGATGTGGTAGCCGTTTCTCAGGCTCCCTCTCCGGAATCGAACCCTGATTCCCCGTTACCCGTTATCACCATGGTAGGCAGATCACCTACCATCGAAAGTTGATAGGGCAGACATTTGAAGGACCCGTCGCCGACGCAAGGCCGACTGCGATCTGTAACAATTATCCAGAGTCACCAGAACGACAACAAGCCCTGCGAACAGGGCTCGGTTGGTTTCTGATCTAATAAGTGCACCCATCCCTGTGCAGGACACAGGTCAGGGCATCGTGGCATGTATTAGCTCTAGAGTTATTACAGTTATCCATTTAACGGGTACGATCCAATAAACCATAGCTGATTTAATGAGCCATTCGCAGTTTCACTGTACCGGCCGTGCGTACTTAGACATGCATGGCTTAATCTTTGAGACAAGCATATGACTACTGGCAGGATCAACCAGGTAATTCACACAATGCAGAACACCCGAAGCCCCGGAGGACTACGAGCATTACAGCAGAGCCGGGCACGACACGATTGCTGTGGCGCTACGCAAGCCGGCCACACGCAAACCGCCCCGAGCCGAGCCATAACTACTGTCACACAGTCTTTATAACACTACTGCGTAGACAGTACTAGCACACGTTGCACTGATCTGACGTCGCCATAGCCGCCACCACCGCCGCCACGCCGCCGC
>NW_026074480.1:0-1622 GCF_014885135.2 Alexandromys fortis
TTCGAGACCAGCCTGGTCTACAGAGCTAGTTCCAGGACAGGCTCCAAAGCCACAGAGAAACCCTGTCTCGAAAAACCAAAAAAAAAAAAAAAAGAGCTCCAGCCACAAAGAAAGCCACAGAAGCGGATTCTAGCTCTAGAGTGCTGGCAGAAAACTCACAGCTCAGAATAAATGAAGAATGTGATCAGAACAGCACCTGCAGATGATAAAAACTGAATTTACCATCCAGACTCTCATGGTAGGAATTTCTAAGTAGGAACTCTACTTAACAAAAAGTTTTTCCTTGACAAAAGGGCCAGGATGCAATTAATTGGAAGGAAATTCTGATAGAAAAGGGTGCTTGCTAGTCTACATAATTGAAAACTGTAAGTGAAGGAAAAAGTAATTAATTTACTAAAGTACCAAACACTATAGCAAAATAATCTACAAAATAATAAAACCCGATAAGCAAGAACCTTGCTGTTAAAACGCCTGTGCTGTTCAGAAAGAGCAGATATATTCAGCAGGCTGGGTATACATGTTAAGATCTCAGAAGTACTCAGTACAACTAGTAAGATCTGTCTTTACCCAAAAAGACAGATGTGAGAAGAAACGAGGAATGTACCCATTCAAGTTCAAAGACGGCAAGAAGACAAGCCAGGAGTCTCAAGTAGGATGAAGCAAACTTACCACTAAAAGTAACAAATACAAACTACAACAGTAAAGCTCAGAATGACAACAGACACACCCTAAACACAGGGCTGGAAAGACTGGGGTTACTTTCAGGTTCGGATCAGAGGCCCGAGAGAGGCCACAACTCCACCCCAGGTAATCTGATGTCCTACTGTGGCCTTTTTGGGGACCAATACATGCAGTATGCATTTGTATGCACACATACAGAGACACATGCATAAGTGAGAAAAAAAAAAGCCCCAATCAAATTGTCAGGATGAATGAAATGTGATTCTTAAGAGACAAATCTAATTTCCTGGAAGGATGACTCAGTGGTTAAGAGCACTTACTGCTCTTCTGAGGACCTACACCAGAGGGCTCACTCGTGCCTATAGCTCCAGCTCCAGGACACCCCACACCTCTTGTCTCTTCAGGCACCTGCATTCTCAGTACATTCATACTTCCCATTAAAAACTAATGAAAATAAAAAATGTGAAAAATTAAAAAAATACTAAGCTAAATAGAAAACACAAACCAGATAAGAAGCACTCAAAATAAAGTATCTACATTAATATTAGAGAATATATTTTTGGCCTAAACAAATTAAGAAGAAGCAATAATGTAAAGTGTTCTAAGGCAGAGAAACTCTTGGGGACCTAAGAATGGAGAATAATCGCTTATCCTGAAATCCAGCCATAGCCTCTCACCTGCAGAGAAACAAACATTCAAACACAACTAGCAATGTAAGGCCCTTCTCTCTACCCTGCCACAAATCTGCAATTTCCTAGGAATTTCACCTGAAACCCCAGTAAAAAGACAATCAATCTACACACCAGGGGCTTGGGATTCATGTTTTAAGATTCTTCTTTCCTAGCCTGGTGTACAGAGTGAGTTCCAGGATAGGTTCCAGAACTACAGAGAAACCCTGTCTCAAAAAAAAAAAAAAAAAAAAAAAAAAAAAAAAAAAAAAA
>NW_026074481.1:0-1618 GCF_014885135.2 Alexandromys fortis
AAAAAAAAAAAAAAAAAAAAAAAAAAAAAAAAACTTCTTATTTTAAGTTTATTTTATTCTTTGCCTTTTGGTCACTTTATGAACTATTGAAAGACAATGATAACCGATAAATGGAAGAAACACATCCATTTCCTCCTTGGCGTTACAAGTTTTCATATAAAATGGAAGGAAGAACAGTATGACTGAACCCTTACACACTTTGTAGAATTCTAATCGAGTAGGCATCTTGCTTACTGCTATCGCTGCAGCACATCTCTTAGTGCTCAACCAACACACTTCTTTTCTATACATTTGCAACCTTCAGTTGCTTTCAGCTGCTTGTATGTCTGAAGGACTCTGCAGGACTAAGAGCCTTCAGACCACCCAAAGGGAAAATTAATGTGTTTCTTTCATTTATTATTAGGAGGAAGGGACTCAGAGTGAAAACTGTCAAATATTACAAAGTATGATATAAAAAAGCATCTTTTCAAGTATGTTTTAAAATGATATTAACAAGAGAATAAAATAAAACTCAATTTTTATCATAATTTTCTTTGAATGAAATGGTTTTGAATAATCACCACATCTCTTTTCTTCTGATTTTAGCCTCAAGAGGGCTAAGAACTTGACGAATTGTAGGCTTCATATCTAACATATCTAGATATCTAGTTTTAAATGGTTATTTTTCAAAATAGTTAACGTATTTAAATGACAGCGGTTCTCTGACTATTATCTCTGCATAATGAGTATATGAAGAGCTTTTGTTTTCTACTTTTAAATGTGATCTTAATATTTAGAATTTTAGCAATATTTTAAATTTTTTATTTAAAAAAACATTTTTTGTTTATTTTACATATCAACCACTGTGTCCTCCCCTTTTATTTTATTTTGCATACTTTCCCGTTTCCCGTGTATCCCCCCTCCCAAATACTTATCCCCCATCTCCAGTTAGAAAGGGACAGGCCTCCCATGGGCTGGTACAAAGTATGGCACAGCAAGTTGAGGTAAGACCAAGCTCCTCCCCTTACATTTAGGTGGGAACAGGTAATTCATGGTGAACAGGTTATCAAATCCACCTAAGATCCAGGGAGATGTCCTGCTCCCACTGTTAGAAGCCTTACTGAGGGACCAAGCCAAAAGATTGCCACACATATTTAGAGGGTCTAGGTCAGTCCCATTCAGTCATCCTGACTTTAGACCAGTGTCCTTGAGCTTGCTTGATGTCAGGTCAATTGTCTTTGTGAGTTCCTCCACTGTGAGCCCCCTGGCTAGTGAAATCTCTCCTCCCTTTCTTCTGTAAGACTCTTGGAGCTCAGCACAGTGCTTGTTCGTGGATGTCTGCCTTTGCTTCCATCAGTTACTAGATAGAGTAGCTCTAATGGCAATTAGGAAAGTCATGAATCTGCTTACAGAAGATGATCAGTTCAGGCATCCTCTGCACTTTTGCTAGGAATCTTAGTTGAGGTTATCCTTGTGGGTTCTGAAGGTTTTCCTAGCACTAGGTTTCTCCCTAATCCCCCAAATGGTCTCCATCAAGACATCTCTTTATTATGTATACAATATTCTGTCTGTGTGTATGTCTGTAGGCCAGAAGAGGGCACCAGACCTCATTACAGATGGTTGTGAGCCACCATGTGTG
>NW_026074482.1:0-1621 GCF_014885135.2 Alexandromys fortis
ATTATTTATACTTACATAATATTACACGTAACAAACATAGACGTCATTTGAATGAAGTTATGCTACCTGACACAATACTCTCTCCAAGGGCCATCTCTCTAATCTAGTCTCCAGTACTGAGCATTACATATTAGTAAATTTTGATACTGTCATTTACATCTGTACTGAAATTATTTCCCTCATGAATTTAGGTGTGTGCGCCTCTGTGAGAAGGGACACAGACAGCAGGTGTATTACTAAAACTGAGAGAGAGACAGGTTCAAGGCCACATGGGGAAGCACATGTGTGCTTCATCTCTTTTCTGGTCTTCGATAATGGTGGGAAACACTAACACAAACAGCATGGTAGTAAGACAAAGGAACATGAGCCCCAAAGCAGCTTATGGAAATGTATGCTCAGATAGAACAGCACAGCACACACTACTGAACGGAAGGCAGTCCTCCCAGCAGAACCGTGGTGTGCAGTGTTTATCTCCTCAGCTCCAAACCCCACTTCTTTGCTCTGCTTTGTGATGTGGGAACTGGTTTGACAGCCACCTCTTCCCCCCAGCCAGCTGGATCCTGGACTCTGCCAAGAGAGGGCACAGGCAGAGCACAGAAACAGGAGCTGCTTCTTTTCAGAGATTTTTCAGTGGCTAGACTGAATTAAAACTGAGGATAATGACAACAGAAATGGAGGAAAGACAAGATCCCTTTATAGGAGGGTGAGCAAAATGGAGCCAAAAAACTCCCAAAAGTCAACTGCCAAATATCAAATATTAGAAGAAAACCACAGGAAAAGAGACCAACCGTCCAGTTAGAACTCCAGGGATGGTGTTCACTTTTTTTAAAAGCTCAAGACAACAATTCTACATAAAGAGTAGCGAGAACAAAGTATCAAAATCACATCTCAGGGCTGGAGAGATGGCTCAGAGGTTAAGAGCATTGCCTATTCTACCAAAGGTCCTGAGTTCAATTCCCAGCAACCACATGGTGGCTCACAACCATCTGTAATGGGGTCTGGTGCCGTCTTCTGGCCTGTAGGCATAGACACAGACAGAATATTGCATACATAATAAATAAATTATTTAAAAAAACAAAATCACATCTCAGCCCAGACTGGTGACACAACTGGGAAGGTAAAGGCCAGCACATCTCTGAGTTTCAGGCTAGCCTGGTCTACACAGGAAGTTCCAGGCCCGCCAAGGATACATGGAGAGACCCTATCTCAAACAGGAGAGGAGAGAAGAGGAGGAAGGGGGAGGAAGAGTAGGGGGAGGAAAAGAAAAGGAGACCCAATCTAAGTCAGCATGAGGAAAAGCACGTGTGAAAGCATGAGACACGCCCAGAGAACAAGGCTGTAAACATCCATTTCCAGTGGTGCTGAGAAACATCAAGAAACAATGCAAGCATAAGTCAGAATCAGAACAAGTAGGAGATACAGAATTCAGAACTCAGCCAAAAACTATTTCAAATACACAGCTGAATAAACACACAAAGCCTGCTTGATGTGAGAGTGTCATATATCAATCTGTTGATTTCATTGGTTAAGTAATAAACCAACTGCTTGGCCTCATAGCTTAGAACATAGATGGGAGGAGGAAACAGAATAGAATTCTGGGCGGAAGAGGAAGTGAGGTCAG
>NW_026074483.1:0-1628 GCF_014885135.2 Alexandromys fortis
AAAGGTGTGCGCCACCATTGCCCAGCATGCATTCTGTGTTAAGAAATCTCAAATGGAGCCTCTTTAGCAGACAATCCTCTAAACTATTACTGCCTATCAAATAATGTTTTCATCATGAGTACACAAACATATACACCCAGGCACACACATGTGCACACACACACACACACACACACACACACACACACACACACACACACAAACCATTTTTCCACAGGGATGGAAATGTACTTCAGTTTATTTCAAAAGTTGTTGTTATTTTCTTAATTATGCCTTTTGAATTCTGGAATGTTTGTACATCATTTCCTGTTCTTTATTTAATACAAAAGATATTAAATGAAATTACTATGTGACAAAAATAGAAGTTGAAAGCTAGGATTTTTGTGAGGTTATAAGGTCAGCAGGGTCAGAAGAAAAACTAAGTAATGAAGCACTAAGGGGATCTTTGTATCAGTGTTCTTTGTTTACAACAAGATGATTTATAGACATTCATATTGTGTAATTTATGTTTTCAAGTATATTAATGTAGCACAACCAATAGAAATTTTTCAGTTTTTTTTTTATATTAGAAAGAAAAAAATTGAATGATTGTCTTATCAATACAGAGATTCCAAAGGTGGAAGGATAATGTATGGAAGATTCCTTCCACTTAGAATGTTGAAGAACATTTTGAGTTCATCCACCTGCTGATGGTAATTGGAAAGTTTATCCTTTCAAAGTCAATTTAACTTTTATTTACTAAGCCAAATTCATCTAGACATTGATTCACTTGAATTCCATTTGCCAAATCTAACCATTTGTAAAATATCTGATAGTCCATGCCAATGCATTATGTTTTCCAGAAAAATGAATTAATTTTCTTGCTATAATCAATATGAATTTATTGCACTTCACATGGATATTATGTCTGTATAATTGGTATATGATATTTATCTATAAACATAGAAAAACTCCTAAAATAAAAATATAAATTTAGTTTATCTAGATGTATCTTCTATTTGTCTATATTACCTGTAAAATATTAAGTTGGATTAATAAGCCCTCTGAGGTTAAGTGACAAGTAATTCACTCATTAAACTAGTGTCTGTCAAGATGCCATTCCTTTAACACAAATTATAAGCTAACAGATTATATATAAATGCTAACAGGACAGAGAACTGTAGTGAAAATTTGTATAGAGATTTGGCACTGGTTTGTAGTGTATGCTCTTGAACTTGGTCTTCTCGTATTTTAAGTCATATTGCTTTTTTGCAAAGAATAAACACTATAATTATTATTAATATTAATCATTATATCTTAAATTTATATATAAAAATAACCTGAATATATAGATAAATTATTTGAGCTGTATACTTTCTACCATTGTAGAAATAGAAGGTTGTATCATTTTACAGGTTTTGATTAGGCAACTATTGCTGTAATATCATGGATATAGTGTTCCTTTTATATCCATGAGATACAGTTGCATGGTGTACTTTGTGGTACTCTGTCTCTTAACACTCTTTCTTCCCTGTTTTCTGTGACATTACCTGGGCCTTAATGGCACAGGATTTGTGTTGTAGATATTGGCATTGTGACTGAGAATCCCATAGTTGATATCTGTATAGACCTCAGAATTTTGAATTTAC
>NW_026074484.1:0-1624 GCF_014885135.2 Alexandromys fortis
CACGCCTTTAATCCCAGCACTCGGGAGGCAGAGGCAGGCGGATCTCTGGGAGTTCGAGGCCAGCCTAGTCTACAAGAGCTAGTTCCGGGACAGGCACCAAAGCTACAGAGAAATCCTGTCTCGAAAAACAAACAAAAAAAAAAAAAAAAAAAAAAGATGGCTGTCTTCTGTTTCCTGGCTTAGTCTTCTTTCAACCTGGTTCTTTTTCCAGTTCAGAAAAATACTTCACTCTTTTTTTTTCCTGCTGTGCCCTGCTCTGTATTTTATTTTTATTTTTTTTAAATTTATTTATTTATTAAAGATTTCTGTCTCACTTCACTCTTAAAGGAATCAAGGAATTACTGGAAGTAGCTTCAACATGTAGCATGAGTAACAGTAGACTAATAGCCAATTGTTGAAATAAGAGCGCCGGGGCTGCGTCCCCAACACCCCAGCCGCTTGCTAGCCTATGCCCGAAATAACAACACACAAACTGTATTCATTTAAGAACTGCTTGGCCCATGAACTCTAGCCCTTACGGGCTAATTCTCGCACCTGGACTAGCCCATTTCTAGTAATGTGTGTAAGCACCTCAAGGTGCGCTTACCGGGAAGATTCTAGCCTCCATCCATCCTGGCGTCTCTGCTCCAGCGAGCAGAGCTGTCAGGTCTCTCCGGGAGCAGAGCAGAGTCTGACCTCACTTCCTCTTCCGCCCAGAATTTTATTCTGTTTACTCCTCCCACCAACACTTTAACCTATGAGGCCAAGCAGTGTGTTTATTACTTAACCAATGAAGTCAACAGATTGATATATGACACTCCCACATCAGCCAATCTAATAGCTAAGAAGTTTGAGTCTTGCTGCCTGTTCTGGGGCATTTAATTACATACTGTTGATTCTTAGAGGAGCTTTATGTAGAACAATGATGGCAAGAAACTACCCGAGAATAGAGGGTCACCATGGCTTTGAAGATTTTGGTCTCATATTGTTTCATAATACCATTCAAAATTTCCACTTCCTCCCCTCCTTCCACTTCCCCCCACTCTCTCCCTCCAAAAAGCCAGTACATGCAGTAGAGACAAATCCCGTTGCCATTATCATTGACCTCTCAGTCTGCCCCAATTGTCATCCACATTCAGAGGGTCCAGTTTGATCCCATGCTTGTTCAATCCCAGTCCAGCTGGGTTTGGTGAGCTCCCATTGGCTCAGGCACACTGTCTCAGTGGGTGGACTAACCCCACATGGTCCTGACTTCCTTCCTCATATTTTCCCTCCTTCTGCTCCTCCTTGGGACATTGGGAGCTCAGTCCAGTGCTCCAGTGTGGGTCTCTGTCTCTATCTCCATCTGTCACTGGACGAAGGTTCTATGGTGATATTCAAGATAGTCATCAGTCTGACTACGGGGCAAAGGCCAGTTCAGGCACCCTCTCCTCCACTGCCCAAGGTCCTAGCTGGGGACGCCCCCGTGGACACCTGGGAACCCCTCTAGAGCCAAGCCTCTTGCCAACCCCAAAATGGCTCCCTTAATTAAGATATCTTCTTCCCTGCTCCCATATCCGTCCTTCCTCTATCTCAACTATCCCACTCCCCCAAGCTCTCCCCAACCCTCCCCTTCTCCCTTCTCTCTCCCCCTCTCCCCTCTCCC
>NW_026074485.1:0-1558 GCF_014885135.2 Alexandromys fortis
ACCTATGATTTAAATGTACTTTCAAAACTATATATGGTCATTAGTATATTTCAGCAAAGGTAACTTTTGCCAAAAGATTCAGTAAGTCATGTAAATTTATAAAAATGAAAACAGGCTAAATATTGACACTTTCTCAGTTCCTGTGAAATTTGATTTTGAATAGTCTTTCAAGTTTGTATTCATTATGCTTTAATGCAATGCCTCTCAGTTAAGGAAAGAAAAAAGAAAGAAGGAAAGAAAGAAGAAAGAAAGAAAGGAAGGAAGGAAGGAAGGAAGGAAGAAAGAAAGGATGAAATGATGTGGGATTCCTCTCTGTATGCTGTGAATACTATTGGTTAATGGATAAAGCTGCTTTGGCCTGAAGTAGGGAATGACTGAGTAAGGCAGGAATTCCAAGCAGATAAAGGAGGAAAGAAAGTGGAGCCAACGAGATGCCATGTAGCCATCTCAAAAGACAGACACACTAGAACCTCACAGGTAAACCACAAGCATCATGGTAAAATATAAAACAATAGAAATTTAAGATATAAGAGCTAGCTAGAAATACATTTAAGCTATTGGCCAAACATTGCTGCAGTTATTATAGTGTCTGTGTGATTATTTTGGCTTTGGGAGGCCTCTACCTACAAAGAAGGGAGGGAGAGAGAGAGGGAAGGAAGGAAGCAAGGAAGGAAGGAAGGGTAACTAACATACAAATTGTCAATTATTATACCTAGCTTTTGCTGAAATATTATCGGAGGTCCTAGTCGCGCTAGCATTCCTGATAAAATGGTAATAATAGCCGTATAGTCCTAATAGGATTCACTTATGTATAAAGTGGATTTTCAAAAGAGCATCTTATATCTTACCTGATCAAATAAATCAGAAAAGTAACTGGTAGTTTGAAAAGAAAAAATAGAAGAATAAAGAAAGAAAATTAGGAAGTGTTGTGAATTATTTTTCATGAAATCAATCTTTTTAGTAGATATTCTGTGGCAATGTATATCAGTACATTTTATCAAAAAATATAGAACCTGTTGAAGGTGAACAAAGGCGAAAAGAGAAAGTTACCAATGGCAAGTCTTCTGTAGCTAAAACTGAGTAAAACTGTTTTCAAAACTGTCAGAAAGTTATAAATATATTAAAACAAACAATAATTTAGCAATGGATAAATGCATGAAATTATTGTTATATAAGAAATCATTTAATAGTAAGATTGTAAGTATTATTTCTGGTCATAGACCTGCTCTTTTGTTTCTACATTTACAGCAAATAAAAGAGTTCAGGTTATTTATGGAAGGCATTCCATTTTGGCAAAAGGTTATTTTAAGATATTTTTCTCAGGAACAATAATCATGTTCATTTTATGCTCCAAACTAAACTAGGAAAGTATTTTGTTAGCTATGAAAATAAACTTTCCAAGTTTCTTCTTTCTTCCCAGTGCAGTTCATATTTCTCTTCAGAAAACAGATTAACTATTTAGCAAAGCTAAGAGACAGTTAAGTGGAACATGGGAATGATTTTGCAACATCCTCCCTAAATCAGTTCCTTGTTTTAATATTGACTAGGTACCTATGAT
>NW_026074486.1:0-1618 GCF_014885135.2 Alexandromys fortis
CAGGTGGATCTCTGTGAGTTTGAGACCAGCCTGGTCTACAAGAGCTAGTTCCAGGACAGGCTCCAAAACCACAGAGAAACCCTGTCTCGAAAAACAAAAATAAAAAATACTTTTCAGTTATTCACTTTAATTTTGCCTTCCTGGGATTGTTTCAGGCTGTGAATGGCTTGAAAACCCTACACAATTTCCCCCAACTTCACACTGCAGAGGTGGAAATGGAGGTCCCCAGGTTCCAGCTTCTTAGAGTAAACTGTCAGAGAAAATCAGTTTTCCTTTTCAAGAATAAGGAGAAGCCCATTTGCTGGCTTCTCCTTTGAGGATGGAGCCTGCACTGGGCAGAGCAGGCTCCCCTGAAGTGAGGGACAGAAGCGAAGCCCGGGGTCTCTTGCTGTGAAGCTGGCTGAGTGGGTCCTAGGTTCGGGATCCAGACCTGAGCCCAATACTACCTTTTCTTCTCTAAAACCTGTAGGTAGAGCAAACTGCCAACATGGCCTGATCTCCTTTCATAGACACTTGAAATACAAGTATTTCTGAGTAAAGCTTTGGGTAGGATTTCTAGGAAAGAGTTCACAGTACTAAAAATAATCAGATATCCACATATTTTGTACCTCTAAGGGGGATTTCTCCTGCCTTCAGGATGCTTAGCAGGGGCCTTGCCCCCATACATCTGCGCCAGGGACAGTCTGACTCTTTTCTACACCGAGATAATCAAAAGCATCACCAGGCACCGCCAATGTCCTCTGAAGGGCAAAATCACTGCCAATCAAAGACTCCGAGCCAGAGGCTTGCACATTATCAGAGCACTATTCGCAATTGTGGAATGTATGGGGGCCAACCTAGGAGCCCATCAACAGAGGAATGCTTACAGACGATGAGATCGGTGTATACGATGGAACCTTAATCAGCCATAACTCACAAAATGTCATTTGTAAGGAAATGGGTACAACAGGAGATGTTATCATTAAGTAAATCAAGTGAACCTCAGAAAGACAAATATTGCATTTTTTTTTTTTGTGGATCCTAGATTTTACAGATCTGAACTGAAAGTAAAACTGAAACCAGGGGGGCAAAAGAATCAAGGGGAAGGTGTAGGAGGAGAGGGGAGGTAACTGGGATGATAGTATGGTCAAAGTATAATATATATTTGTATGACAATGTCCTTATACAGCCCAGCACTGTGTGTAATGAATACAGGAAGAAAGGAAGGAAGGGAGGGGGAGGCTGATTTTAATAAGAGAAGAATTCTTCATCCCCATAAGAGGGAAGGTCCAGACTTCAGAAAGAGGCAAAGACTGGTGGCAATGTTTTGTCAATGAGAAGAAGAGAGTAGAGCAGTCTGTGTGATGGTTTAGAATTATCTCCGTGAAGCCTAGGGTGAGGAAGAGAAGAAGTATGGAAGGGGAACAGGAGTGTGGATTGCGTTGGGTGGGTTACTCAGTCTAGGGGTTTGTAACCCACCCTGCAATCAGTTATTCCAGGGTCTCGGAGGGGCGCTACCTGGAAGGGAATGAGCTAAGACAGAAGAAGGAGGCCAAGCAGATTTGTCAAATCCTCCGTTTATTAGGGTCATGGTTGCTGCTTATATAGGCCCTGCATGAGGACTTGGTGGGCAGGGCAC
>NW_026074487.1:0-1617 GCF_014885135.2 Alexandromys fortis
AATTCCCAGCAACCACATGGTGGCTCACAACCATCTGTAATGGGGTTTGGTGCCCTCTTCTGGCCTGCAGGCATACACACAGACAGAATATTGTATACATAATAAGTAAATAAATATTTTTAAAAAATCCATAGTTCTTTAAGTGTTTACCATCAACTGCCAAGTTCGCACTTTTTTACATAAAATCCAAAAAGAATGTGATTGGTGGGCTGTGGGGGTGGAAGGCAGCAGGAGGTTGGAGGGAGGCTTTTGTCTTGCCACAGTGAATTGAAGCATTTTGGCAAACCATAATTCAGAGTTCTTAGTAGTGATTTTGAGACTACAGTTAGAAGGCCAGCAGGAAGGGTAAAACTGGGTTTCTAGGTTAGAGAACAGTCCAGCTGATCAGAGGCACTGGTCACAGAATCCCCAATAAGATACTAATCACACAACAGTCACCACAACTGCAAGTCACAGAGGCAAGGGCACAGGTTCCCTCAGGCAGACAATTCATGCTTTGGTTTGTCTGCAGACTGCCCTGGTCTGACCATCACTCTAGACGACATAGGTTTGACCAGCATTCCTCCTACTGATTAGATACGATTTTCAGCCTCCTCCTATCTGAGACGGTCTTTCTTTCATTGCTGTGCCCTTAAGGCAACACACGTTCCTCATGATGGTCCACACGTGACGTCTTGCTGCATTTTGACCTTCTAGTCCTAAACAGAATGGAAGCAATATTCCCGCCACCTGTGACAAGAGGACAGCAGTCCATTGTAGCCATTTCCACAAACTGATGTCACAGGCTAATAAAACCAAATGAAATAGTCAGGTGTGTCATTTCTGTGATTTTAATTAAAAATATCATTGGCAATGACACAAGAAATCAAACAGAGAGTGGAGGTCTTACTAGTACTTTACTGAGGGTAGCCTAAGTTGTTGGATTTCGTGCTCGTATCCAGCATGCTGTGGCTTTGAGAAGGAAGACAGATACAATAACACATTTACATCACTTCAAACAGCAATGCTTTAACTTTGGACTTTGTGTGTCACGTGAAGCAGCTGGAGGACGGAGGACAGTAACAAAGATCTGTGCCCACGGCTTCCAGCCGTGACTGGTGTTAGATTTTCCCCTGCAGGTCTTTTAGGAGATTGGCCAGAATTTTCCCCTTTCCTTCCTTTGATGGCACAGAGAAGTTTTTGAATCAGAGAACTGTGTGTGCAGATTTAGCTGTGTCATTAAAAAAAAAATCATCAATAGATTTGGGGAAAATATCTCACTCTATTTCAATCGAAATCCCCATGGGTTTAGAGTGGAAGGTGAGTTTCCTTCCTGAGTCCGACAGTTATAAATTACCACATGATTCCTACTAATAGCAGTGTGTGGGTAGTAAAATATCCACTGAGACACACTGCTGGAAAATGAAGCATATTAAGGCCAAGTTCATATAAGTAACGATCCTGCTAATTAGATACCTCAGGTTTGCCTTTCATAGGATCTCGGAAATTTAGGAACCAGATAGGTTCTAGTTTGAAAGGCAGAAATACTGAGAAACTCAAACCTTTTGGGAAATCAAAAGTCATTTGCAAATAATTTCTAATGGTGACAAAATATGAAATAAGAAATAGATAGTATCT
>NW_026074488.1:0-1608 GCF_014885135.2 Alexandromys fortis
TGGTTTTTCGAGACAGGGTTTCTCTGTGGCTTTGGAGCCTGTCCTAGAACTAGCTCTGTAGACCAGGCTGGTCTCAAACTCACAGAGATCCGCCTGCCTCTGCCTCCCGAGTGCTGGGATTAAAGGCGTGCGCCACCACCGCCCGGCTAATCCCAGGATTTCTGTAAGTTTCCACTGCACGTTCCTGGTGATATAATTTGAGTTGATTAATCATACAAATATCCGGAGATATTATCATGAAACCCAACTTGGAGAAAGTATGCAATCTTGGAGAGATTTCAGTTCAGAATGCAGATTAGCATCACCATGCCGTCTCCTAAAAAGGAACAAGCAGAAGTTTCTAAACAAATGCTAAGAACATTTGCAACGCCAGTGCTGGTAACAGCAAAAGAGCAGCGACAAACCAGGAGTCCACTGACAGAAGCGATCAAGAGCATACAGCCCAGATGAACACGGTGGTACGCATGCCTTTAATCCCAGCACTCAGGAGGCAGAGGCAGGTGGATCTCTGTGAGTTCGAGACCAGCCATGACTACACTGTCACAAAAAAACAGCAAGGGGAGAAAGGCAGCAGAAGGCAGGGATAATATACTACCAAGTACCAAAAATAAGAGGTTTAGGCATGAGGTTAGGCTTAGACATGAATCAGACAGAAATAGTACTGAAGGAGGAAACAAAACATACACACAGGATGGCCCCACTCCAACAGAGATCACATCCATGAAAAAAAAAAATCAAAGAACGCTGTTGAGGAACAAACACATATGAAGTTAATGATAAAGAAAAATAAGAGAATGATAAATCTGAAAGTTGAGAAAATGACCCTTTCTAGAGGGAGGAAAGATTTGAGTTACAAGTCAAAGGGCACAGGTGGAGACTCACAGTGACTGACAACGTGCACTTAAGCTGAGTGTTGGGCAAATGGGTGACTCCTCTGCTGTTCTTTAAACAGTCTCACTAACTACACTGCTGTAGCAAAAAGCTTTATCATTTAAATCCAAATTCATGTTACCATAGCTTGGATACCTAATGTCACCCAAAACTTCATGTGCTAAAGGCTTGGTCCTTAATCTGTGCTACTATTGGGCAGTGATGGATATTTAAGATGAGGTAGGGCCAAGTGGGGAGAAGTAAAGTCACAGGCAAGGCAGCATGCCTTTGAGGGGATACTGGGAGTTTAGACCCTTCTCTTTCTCTCTGTCTCCCAGCTTCCATGAAGAGGGCCAGTTTTCTCTCACATGCCTCATCAAAACAACAGGGCGAACCAACTTGACTGCACTCCACAAGCCAAGTGAGATCGTTTCCTTATTATGTTTATACACCCCCCCACATATACCACATCCCCCCCAACACACACACATACACCCCACCCCACACAGACACACACACATACACCCCACCCCACACAGAAACTCACACACACAGCACACCCCACACAGACACTGACACACACATATACCCAACCCCACATACAGACACTCACACATACATGCACCACACACCCCATACACACATTCTCTCTCTCTCTCTCTCTCTCTCTCTCTCTCTCTCTCTCTCTCTCTCACACACACACACACACACACACACACACACACACACACACACCAC
>NW_026074489.1:0-1632 GCF_014885135.2 Alexandromys fortis
TGTGTGTGTGTGTGTGTGTGTGTGTGTGTGTGTGTATGTATAGGTGTCCCCAAAGGCCAGAAAGGACGTTCAATCCTCTGAAGCTAGACTTCCAGGTAGTTGTGAGACCCAACTGACATGAGAGCTGGGAACCAAGCCCAGTCCTGATTGGAAGAGTAGCAATTGCTCTTAACTTTTGAGCCATCTCTCCAGCCCCAGTAACATTGTGTTGTGCTTAGCTTTTGTTGCATCTGTAAAGAGAATTTTCTGAATTTCATATTCCAATTGTTCATAGGCATAGAACTGTGTTCATTTAGGTGGGGGTTTGCTTTGTGAGAGATTCTTGCTTGGAAATCATTATGGCCAGCTTACTTCTGCACCCTGAAGCCTGGGGCTGCACTGGCACGCCTGCTCCACCATGGTCAGCTGACAGTAATTGCTCACATACTGGCTTTCCACCCAGAAGTCCGCTTACTATTCCTAATGGTTGCATGAGCATGTATGTGGTCCTTAGGACCTTTACACAGCTAGGCATGGCAGAACATGCCCGAAATCCTAGCACTTAAAGCTTGATGGCTTGGGTCCTGTCCCTGGAACCCAGATTGTGGTGGATGGAAAAACAGTGGACTCTACAGGTTTGTCCTCTGACTATCATACATGCAGCATATGTTGTGCAACACACACACACACACACACACAGTAAAACATTCCATGAACAAATGAAAACCTGAAAGGGCTGGTGGGTGTGGGGGGAGGGCTGGAGCAATGGCTCCGTGGTTAAGATTGTAGACTGCTCTTGCGAAGAACCTGAGTTCAGTTCCTAACACCAATGCCAGGTGGCTCACAGTCTTGTGTAACTCCAGTTCCGGGGTACAGTGGTATATTATTTGTGTTTTAATAAAGTTGCGTGAAGATCAGAGGGCAAAGCAGCCATACTAGTTAGCCATACAGGTTAGGAAGTACCACCACCTTTAATCCCAGGACTCAGTAGACAGAGGCAGGCGGATCTCTGTAAATTCAAGACCACCCTGGGCTACACAATTGAATCTGTCTAAAAGAGAAACAGAGCTCACACAAAGGTGATCCCAGCACTTGGGATCCCTTGCTTTTAGTCCCAGCACTAGGGAGGTGAAGACAGGAGCAATATCTGGGTGGAGAGAGGAATATAAGGCAGAAGAGACAGGAACTCAGTGGAGTGTGAGATGTGGAGTCTTCAGGATTCGTGGAGACAGGATTGTGGCCACTTTCGTTTTGAGGTAGAAGTAAGAGTCAGTGATTGGCAGCTTTGCTTTTTTGATCTTCAGGTTGAACCCCATTCCCTGTCTCTGGGTTTTTATCATTTGTGCTACACAGGAGATTCATTGGCCTCTTCTGGCCATCTTGGGTAACTGCACACAGACACAGGCACATAAATGAAAACTAAGAACAGATCTTAAAAAGGGTGTGTGTCTGAAGGGTTGGCTAAAAGGTTAAGAGTACTGGTTGCTATTCCAGAAGACGGGGATTAGATCCCTAGCACCCATCTGATGGCTCACAAGCATCTATAACTCCAGTTCCAGGAAATCTACTGCCCTCTTCTGGTCCACCATAGGCACTGCAGGCATGTAGTGTGTGTGTGTGTGTGTGTGTGTGTGTGTGTGTGTGTGTGTGTAT
>NW_026074490.1:0-1566 GCF_014885135.2 Alexandromys fortis
AATCCGTAAACTGCTTTCAGTGAAATTGTCATTTTTGCTATGTTTCTTCTGCTTTCGCAAGAAAGTAGGGGATCTTTCAAGATTTAAAATTCTTATCCTACAAGTTTTTTCGTTTGTACGGCCCGCTCTTGGGTGGGAATCGTAATGTTTCAGCTTGAGGTTCTTTCCTGCTGCCAGGTGTTGCTTCAGGCTAGATTGCTGAGACTCAGGCCTCTCACTAAATTTATCAAGGGCCAGAGTTATATTCTAAACAAGTGATAATGGTTAAAATAAAAAAAAAAAAACATTTCCGCCTTCACAGGCAGAGATGACGGGACTCAAAAACTTCTGTCCTGCTTGCTTAAAGTCACTCCAAGATATTTTGTGGTATGCATGGATATTTTTAAAAGAATAATGTCTCATTTATCCTAGATGTAAAAGAGGTACATTTGGATTTTTAAATTCTGGCTATGATAAAGTAGTTCTGCTGTGGGCATGGCTGAGCACGTGTCCTTGTGGTATGGTTAAACAAATTTGTATTTAGGCCCAAAAGGGGTACTGCTAAGTTTTGAGGTAGATATATGCCTAATTTTACATAATGGAGGTCCCTCACTGCTGGGGAGACTCTCACTCAGGTCTTGGGAGGGTGCGGCCCCCTCATGGCTCACCAAAGGCCCTCCTTGCTGAGGTCGCGCACATGGCCTTAGTTGGTGGGGGATGAGTTCGACCCCGAGTGACCTGGAGAAAGAATTTTTGAGAAGAGACCACAGCCCAGTGGTCCAGGAGGGTCATAAAAAATTTCAAAAATCCAGTGATGGTCACAGGGGCGCTGCTCCCTGCCCCTCGGGACCACTCCCAGGGTCATAATCAGCTAGTTCCTAAAACAGTACTGTGATAACTACAGCTGGAAAACCAGTTTTTCAAGATTACATGTCTTCAGTTCCTGGTGCAGGGTTACTGAACAGGCTAGCCCTGGATATTTGGTTCTCCTCTTCCTGATGGGGGAGCTGGAGAGATGGCTCAGCGGTTAAGAGCATTGTCTGCTCTTCCAAAGGCCCTGAGTTCAATTCCTGGCAACCATGTGGTGGCTCACAACCATCTGGAATGAGGTCTGGTGCCCTCACAGGCTAGTCCTAGATTTTTGATTTTTTCTCTTCCTGCTGGGAGAGTCTGGATTTGTCCAGGTTTTTCAATGCTGTGTGTGACCCAGGGATGACTGTGCCAGTATGCACTCCCAGCGCCGCCGCTGCCGCCACGGGCTGCAGCTCACTTCCAGCGATTTTTTTCCCTACCCACGTTTTCTTAAGCATAGGTTGTTAACAATAATTTTTAATCTTGGTCATTTTTACAAGGAGAAGGTAAAATCTCAGAGTTTTGATTTACATTTCTCTGACAGTTAAAGGATGTTATATTCAAACATTTTAGGTGTCTCTCGGTCACTTTTGGGTTCGTTTGTTGAAAGTTTTTCAGTTTAGGTCTATAACAAATATTTTTATTGGATTAAATTTTTAATAACTAATTTCTTGAGTTCTTCATATATTTTTAAAATGGGTTTATGATAAATAAAAATCTTTTCCCACTCTATAG
>NW_026074491.1:0-1522 GCF_014885135.2 Alexandromys fortis
CTCAGTATTTGGTAGTTTTCGTGTGCTGACCTGTCTTAACCTTGGTCGTAGATGAAGTATGTGAATGCAGTTCTTAGGAGTGCTCTTAAGATCCACTTTTAGCAGGGTGGTGGTGGCACACGCCTTTAATCCTAGCACTCAGGAGGCAGAGGCAGGCAGATCTTTGGATCTTTGTGAGTCTGAGGCCAGCCTGGTCTACAAGAGCTAGTTCCAGGACAGGCTTCAAAGCTATACAGAGAAATCCTGTCTCGGAAAAAAAAAAGAATCCACTTTTAATTACCATATAGAAACACAATAAATATTTTAATGTTGTCTTTGTAAATTGATAGTGCTTAAACTTATCCCTGTAGCTTTGTGCTTTGCGTGTGGCTTCCTGAGACTCAATGCATCTGCTGTTGCCTTTGTGGAGACGCCATCCTATCTCTCAAATCTGCCATTCTGCTTTGACATCCCTGCTGGCTCTCTACTCCTGCCCGTGTATTGTGGAGTAGCTTTTGTGGGAACAATCT
This sequence comes from Alexandromys fortis, assembly GCF_014885135.2. Classification (NCBI taxonomy): domain Eukaryota; kingdom Metazoa; phylum Chordata; class Mammalia; order Rodentia; family Cricetidae; genus Alexandromys; species Alexandromys fortis. The sequence continues at coordinate 510 of NW_026074491.1, forward strand.
TGTTGATCTTATGGAGAAAATATTCATCTTCCCCCTCAAATTGCTGTGTGTTTTTCACAGATGCCCCTCTATTAAGCTGAAGAACCCTTTTCTGTTCCTCCTTCCCTGAGTTTTGATCATGAATGAGGTTGAATTGTGTCAAATTATTTCTTTGTACCTCCTGACAACAGCTTGGCTTTTCTTCTTTAGTCTCTTAATGGGGTGAATTACGTTGATGGTTTTTTGAATGTTAAGCCAACTTTCATGCTAAACCTCTTTATTATGTGGTATTTTCGAAGATTGCTGGGTTCCATTTACTAGTATTTTCTTAGAATTATGGTCATTAATTTTCTTTTCTGGTAATAACAGTCATTTTTAAGGATCATGGTTATAATAAACTTATAAAATAAGCTAAGAAGTATTCCTTGATTTTTGATTTTTTTTTCTGAGGGATTTTTATTTTTAAAATATTTGCAGAGGAGAAGTACCTAAGGAAAGCCACCTAGGAATGACTTGTTTTACAGCTCTACGTGATGTCGGAGATGCAGTCATATTTGGCAGCCTATTCTGGTTTTATCCTCCGTTGGTTGTATCTTTCAAACATGTGTTTATTGTCCATATAATATCAGATTTACTGACACGAGGCTTTCCCAATTCTCCTTTATTATTATTTAAGGTTTTATTTTTATTTATTATTTATTTTATATTTTTGATACAGGGTTTCTCTGGGTAGCCTTGGCTGCCCTGAACTCACTCTGTAGACCATAAAATTGGCTCAAATTTTCAAAGTGTTTTGTGTAAAAGTGTTTGCATACACATATGTATGTGCACCACATTTATGACTGGTGCACATGGAGGCAGGAAGAAGAGATAAGATCCCCTGAAACTGGAGTTATAGATGGGTGGGACCTGCCATGTGGGAGTTGGAACCAGGTCCTCTGCAAGAACACCAAGTTCTGTCAGGATTTTTCTCTTGGACCACCTACCAGCTCCCGAATCCTGACACAAAGACTTATTTTTGTTTTGAATTCTTG
>NW_026074492.1:0-1616 GCF_014885135.2 Alexandromys fortis
TGCCATTGTCCTTGGCTTCTCAGCAGCCCTCATTGTCCACCATATTCAGAGTCCGGTTTTATCCCATGCTTTTTCAGTCGCAGTCCAGCTGGCCTTGGTGAGCTCACAATAGATCAGCCCCACTGTTTCCGTGGGTGGGTGCACCCCTCGTGGTCCTGACTTCTTTGCTCATATTCTCCCTCCTTCTGCTCCTCCTTGGGACATTGGGAGCTCAGTCCGGTGCTCCAGTGTGGGAGATTATAATTGCATCATTCTCCCTTTGTTTGTTCCTTCTTTCAAATTCATGGCCTCTTTGATTGCTGCTACATGCACACACATACACACATATATAGAGAAATATATACATATATATTTCTAAATATAATCTGCCCAGTCTGCATAATGCTACTTGTATGTATGTTTTCAGGGGTGATCAGTTCCTATTGATAATATTGATCAGTTCCTGTTGATAATATTGATAATTGCTCTTCTCTGGGGAAGACCTGTTCTCCCACTCTCGCTACCCCTTAGCTGCCTGTAGCAGGAAAACCTTTTAGTGGAAGAAACTGGTAATTCTGAGGGGGTAGAGACGGAAGAGTTGACATCAGGGTGGCAATGACACATATCTTTGGAGATACGTATGGAAAAATTAGCTATTTCCATGTGAAATTCTAACCTTTATATAAAAGTTAATGCCACAAACTGCTGAACATTTTGGTTGATCAAACTTGGTACAGTTTCAGTAGTGACTGGACTTGATGTAAGAGTGAGCTTAGTTGTTCATATTCTGCATCTACCCCTGCCCACAGGTGCTCTGGTTAAAGACAGCACAGTGTGGCCTGATTTGCATTTCCTCGTATCGAGTGGATGACCAAGAGGAGAATGCCCCGTTTTCTAGAACACAGGTAGATGGGTGCATTTTCTGAACTTAATTAATTTCAAACATTTATCCTATCCAAATATACTTGGTTCTTGAATAGTGAACTGGATAGGTTTAAAAAAATCTTAAAATTTTTCTTTTCATGGTTTGAGAGAAGGTTTCTGTGCTCGGGATGGTCTTGAAGTTGTTAACTAGCTCAGCCTTGAACTCTTGACCTTCTTGCTTGTACTTCCTGAGTGCTGAGATGGCAGGTGCCTGGCTATATGATTTTGTGGGATAGTCTTAGCTTTCACCATTGTCCGAAGAAAATAAGGAGATTAACTATTATAAATACTGACTGCTGAGGGGCCACACTTCACGTGCAACCATTAACACAGATGCTTAGTAAATATGCAGATTCTACAGATGTGTATTTATCATAAAGGAAGCCTGAGGATGTTAGTTATATTTTTTGATGTTTTAGAAATTTTAAATATGAAAAGAAATTCTTTGGAGAATAATCCTATTTCCTCTGAATATTTTTGTCGTCTAAAGAAGGGTTATACCAGCCAAAACAATCTTATACAAGAAAGGAACATCTGGAGGCATTACCATCCCCGACTTCAAACTCTATTATCGAGCTACAGTATTGAAAACAGCTTGGTATTGGCATAAAAACAGAGAAGTCGACCAATGGAATCGAATAGAAGACCCTGACTTTAACCCACAAACCTATGAACACCTGACTTTCGATAAAGGAGCTAAAAGTATACAATGG
>NW_026074493.1:0-1603 GCF_014885135.2 Alexandromys fortis
AAAAACAGTTATCAAGCAAAAATTACAGTTATAATATTTTTAACTGTGTTATCTTCTATCATAACTAAGGAAATCTATATTATTACTATCTATTCTTCAATTCCATCAAAGATTCCAGAAAGATATATTACCTAAATAAACAACTTCAAAAACTGTAGAATTGAAAGAAACGTCTCACTGCATTGACACTCACCCAAAGTTTTTCTGTACCATTGTGGCATCCATCTTCAGGTCACTGGCCCATAGTATCCGACAGACTTTCCCATGAAGCAGGGAATTTGAAAGGCACGTTTGCCTATATAGACAGTTTCGCAGTCACTTTTTCTGTGTCCTGCAAAATGCCTGGCAGACTCTGTCAGAAAGCAGGAACCCTGAAGAGTTGTCTCACCTTTAGACAAGTTCAGCAGTCATCTCTCTGCAGATCCTGCATGTACAGACAAGAGCAGTTTCTTGCCAAAATGGAGAGCAAACACTGTAAGAAGCCTCTTGATTCCTATCTTTTTCTTGAAGTAGATAGGTGCTTCCAGGAACAGATATGTCTCATTGTTATGATAAGTCCTAAAGTATTAAGGATTTTAAATGACATAATCTGTAGTCTTTGAAAAGTTTGAAGAATGCCTATTCATCTGAAATAAATCTCTGTATATCTAAAAAAATCTAACATGACTACAAGCTTGAATATTATAGATGATTATCTATTAACCTATATTTCTTAATTATACATTGCCTATTTTAAATGAGCTGCACAATCAAAATATCTTAATCAAGAGTAAAAATATATATGCACAATGTAACAAAATTGACCTTAACATTGTATCAATAAACCAAGGTCCATATCAATGCAAATCTCTATTGTATATACCCTTTATATGTAAGTAGACATTTATAGACAATATTTGGTAATATAGACATAGTTCTCTTCATACGGCTTTCTGCTTTTTTGGGGCAAAGTAATTTTGGGAAGTGTTCATGTCAAACTTTTGGTGGTTTGTATATCAAACCCCATTAGTCTGAAATTAATCCACAGGTTCTCATCTTCTGTGGGAACAAACAAGGAACCTTTTTTACAAAAAACAAATCCTTAGATCCATATTTTGAAATCAAGATACCTTTAAAGTAAATGTGTTGGTTTTGCTTAGCAATGCCCAGAATCAAATATCTCTCTGCAGTCATTTTCAGGCACACAGCTGGTCTATGTTCCTATTAAGCAAGTTGTCACACATTGCTCAGAAATCCCATTTAAATAAATGCTCAGTAGCCACACCTCATTAGAGTTCACACTGGCAGTATGGCCCAGGAAGTCACAGCAACTACAAAACATCATGGCTTTTTTATCACTACCGCTGAATCAGAAAAACCTCTCTTAAAGGAGCCATGACATTAAGCTGTGCTTAACTCCTTTGTTTTGTCTTGTTTTGAATTATTTTTCAAGTTCTCTCAAGGTTTTACATGGATTTAGTTCACCATGTTGGTGCATAACCATGCTATAGTGTATGGAAAATCTTTTTTTTTCATAAAAGAGAAAAGAAAAATTATAGTAAGATATTAATTATTTTATTAGTATTAAGATATTTATCTTTAAAACAAAATTGAATTGGACCAT
>NW_026074494.1:0-1618 GCF_014885135.2 Alexandromys fortis
AAAAAAAAAAAAAAAAAAAAACACCAAAACAGATTCTGCCCAGGTAATTCATTAAATATTCTTCCTGGACATGAATAGCAACACAAACTAAAGGTAATCAAAAGTGACATTCAAAGAGTTTATTCTGGAGGATTCTAGAATAAAACTGTCATCATAAGTCAGAAAAAGACCAACCCAAATAAAACTGTACTCTATTGGCCAAGCATGGTAGTACACATCTGACTTATTTACATATTACTCATCTAGATTTGATTTGATTTTTTTAAAAATATTTATTTATTTATTATGTATACAATATTCTTTCTGTGTGTATGCCTGAAGGCCAGAAGAGGGCACCAGACCTCATTACAGATGGTTGTGAGCCACCATGTGGTTGCTGGGAATTGAACTCAGGACCTTTGGAAGAGCGGGCAGTGCTCTTAACGGCTGAGCCATCTCTCCAGCCCTTGATTTGATTTTTGAGACAGAGTTTTACTCGGGCCCAGGATGGACAAGAATTCACTGTTCTCAGCACAGTCTAACACAGCTGACTCTCTTTTTTTTTTTTTTTTTAGGAAGTTGGCTAGGGAGCATAGCTCAGAGACAGAAAATTAAACTATTGATATTAAGTGCTTTAACTCCAGCACTCAGGAAGCAGTTTTCTGTGAGTTCAGGGTCAGCCTGTCTACATAGCAGAGCTCCAGTCCAGCCAGGACTATGCAATGAGACCCTATCTAAAAAGAGAAAGAAAAAAAAAGGAATAAAGCAAAGAAAACCAGCCCACAAATCACAATCCCAGAGAACCTAGACAACAATGAGGACCCTAAGAGAGACATACATAGATCTAATCTACATGGGAAGTAAAAAAAGACAAGATCTCCTGAGTAAGATCCCTGGGAGCATGAGGACCTTGGGAGAAGGTTGGAGGAGAGGGGAGAAATAAGGAGGGAAGCCTAGAAAAAATGTAGAGCTCAATAAAAAATAAAAGTAAGTAAAAAAAAAATAAAAATAAAAACCTTGACTAGCATGTGCAAGGCCATGGATTTAAGGCCTAGCATTGCCAACAAAAATTAATAATTAAATACAAAATTTTTAAAGGCAGGCATAGTGGTGCCCACCTTTAATCACAGCACTCGCAGGCAGGTCTCTATGGACCCAGGGCCAGCCTAATTTACATCGTGTGTTCCATAACATCAGGGTTATGTAGAAAGACTCTGTCTCAAAAAACAAAAAGAAAGCAAGGTGGTGGTGGCGCATGCCTTTTATTTCAGCACTCGGGAGGGAGAGGCGGGTGGATCTCTGTGAGTTTGAGGACAACCTGGTCTACAGAGCGAGTTCCAAGACAGGCCCCAAAGCTACACAGAGAAACCCTGTCTAAAAAACAAAAACAACAGGAAAGAAAATTAAAGGGGGGGGGGGGGACACTGGAGAGATATCTCAGGGGTAGAGAGCACTGGTTGCTCTTCTAGAGGAATGGAGTCCATTCCCCAGCACCCACATGGCAGATCACAGCTGTCTGTATCCTCAGTTCTAGGGGATCTGACACTCTCATACATACATACATGCAAGCAAAATACCAATGTGTGTATATAAAATAAATAATTCAAAAAAAAAAAAAAAAAAGAAGTTAACAGGGGCT
>NW_026074495.1:0-1613 GCF_014885135.2 Alexandromys fortis
TCACTGTGGGGGCAGGCATTGGGGTCTCTTCTACTTAAGCTTTCCTCAGCGTCACAGTTGACTTCCTGTTGGCTTCTGATCAAGACATAGCAAACACCATGTCTACTTGTACACCACAATGCTCCCCACCATTAGGATAATGTATTGAACTATGACAATTTAATTTTTCCTTATATGAGTTGTTGTCATGGGGTCTCTTCACAACAATAGAAATCCTAAGACACAGAAACATAACTTTTACACAACGGATTCCCTCCTGGTTACAAAGTGCGGTAGGGTAGAAATGATATTAGGTTCTTTTCTGAAGTTTCTTTAACTTTGTATCATAGTTATAAAAATAGTTCATGTGCTAAATAGGCAATAACTGCAAGGGAGTCAAGCAGAAAGTGGCTTTCCTTGTAAGCCCTTGTAAGCTCTCTGGGCCCCTGTTCTGAGTTCATTTGATTCACTTCTAGACTGTCTTGTGGAAGAGATCATTTGTCTCTGCTGTCATTTGCTTATACCTTTTTTCCTTTCTTTGAAATGTCCAATTTTGTCATCCTACCCAAGGCCATAAATCTTTAATCCCCCCAAATGTACGTCCTTCCCAAATAGAACCTCACACTTGAGATACCTTCCAATCTATGTCATCTTGTCATGTGACCTCCTTGGCCTCTATAAAAATTCCTACTACCAGGTAGTGATGGTGAATGATTTTAAGCCAAGCACCTGGAAGGCAGAGGCAAACAGGTTTCTGAGTTCAAGGCCAGCCAGGTCTACAGAGCCACTTCCAGTAGATCCAGGGCTACACAGAGAGACTCTGTCTCTTAAGAGAAAACTTCGACAGAGTTAGGCTTGATACCCAAAGGGTAAGAGTTACAGAAATGAACTAATGAGCTCTTATCTGGGTATATCATTTCCAAGCTTTCAACAATTTTCATCATACTCATGCATTTCATGTCACCCAAGCCAGATAGTACTTACCCACTTCTAGAGACTGTGTTTTCTCTCCAGAGACAGCTTTGTGTAATCTCAGAGTTCTTTGCCTTTATGGACTGTAAGCCACGGAAGCATAAGACAATCTTTTTTGGGGTCACAGTATCTCTTGCTCGTCACGGGTCCAAATTACTGTCCTTCAAATTGCTACCTTGAGGAAAGCACAAGCCTTTGCTAGAGGAGAAGACTAGCTTTTTGAAAGAGCAAGGTATTGAACAAACATTTTCCTTGAAACCGATTGAATTATCATGCATGTACTGTAGGCAGCAAAGCATCCCTTTAGAGGGTAAGAATCCACCTTAAGAGCTGGAGTGCATTGGCTGCCTCCAACTCACTTAGCTGGATTTTATCTTGGATGTTACACAGCCTATAAGTGCTCATTTTCCTCGTTTGTACATGTATATAAATAGTAGACCTTTCATAGGATCATTATGAGAATTGAGCTAATCATGTCAAAGTCTTAGGATGTCGAACCTAGTAAATAGTAAGTACCCAGTGAGGTAATTTTTATTATCACCATTTTTACATACACCCCCTTTTTTAATATTTATTTATTATTTATTATGTATACAATAGTCTATCTGTGTGTATGCCGAAGGCCAGAAGAGGGCACCAGACCTTATTACAGATGGTTGTGA
>NW_026074496.1:0-1614 GCF_014885135.2 Alexandromys fortis
CACCTAACTCTTCCCTTCTTTATTTGCTTAATTTCTTCAGAGCCATTTATTGAAAGTCCATATTTCCTCTCTTAAATTGCTTTCATGCTTTTATAAAAATTCGCTGGTCAAGTTTTTGAGTCTAGTTCTGAGTTTCGGTTCAGCTCTAATAGCCTGCACCTTTCATTGCCCAGCTTGTAATTAGCTTTGAAGCCAGTGGACCGATCGCTCCGCTTTTGCCTCCTTTCTCTGAACTGTTTTAGCGATTCTAGTTCTCCTGACTTCCCGTAGACATTTTTAAATAATCCTGTCAACCAAAACTTGATGAAATCTTGATAGGAATTATTCTGAACCTATATAGGAACTCGGGGAGAAATTATATCCGGGCTGTGTAGACTTTTTCTGGAATTGAATGGTATTTTCTAACCTATTAAGATCATCCATTGTTTTTTTTTCTAGCAGTTTTGTGTAGCTTTTGACATTTTAGTCATATATATGTATTTAGTTTATATAGTAACTGTATGTAATAGAGCAGGGCATCATATTCTTGTGATCTCTGAGTGCCCGGAGGGGGTTCTTGTATACCAAGGGATGACTGATGTGTTACCCATGTTTTGTTTGGGCATTTGGGTTGTCTCTCTATAGTGAATGTTCTGAATCGGGATTTCAATTCCTTGGTTACATACTCAGATACCGAATAGGTGAATCACAGAGTAATTCTTCAGTTTTTGAAAAATCTCCATACCATTCTTGAAGTGACTGTTCTAAGTTACACTCCCACGAATAGTATAACCAGGTACAAGGCTACTTTTTCCACATGCTCGCCACCACTTAGTGTCATCCTCCCAGCATGGCAGGGCATAGAGGACCGAAGATTACAAAGCCTTTGGTTCAACTAGAAAATCTAGAAAGATTTCCATGGACAGACAGAAGTAGAAGTCCTCGAGCCTCTGTGCATCAAACATATGAGAGAGAGAGGAAAAACAACTCACTCAGTGCATTACCTCAGAGAATTAAAGTGGTAGCATTGAAGCCCGAAGTTCCTCTCAGGCACTGATCCGCATAGCAATGTTATTTGATTATTTATGTACAGCACTAGAATCACAGGCAATAAAAGAGTTACACAAGACTATAAAACCAAAAGGTTCCAACAAAAGAAAAAGAGCAACCGACTACAAAAGATATATATATATTCATATTCATCATATATAAATATTCATATTAATTATATATAATATTCATATTCGTTATATACATAAATATTCAGTACTCTGGTTCACTCATTGGCTTATGAACAGTAGTTGGGTGTCTTTATCCAGACTATTGGCACACTACACTAAGTCTGATTTTGAAAAGTTTCTGATGAGCTTTGTCTTGCTAGTGGGCGCTCCTTTGTTCTCATCAAACAGGAGATCTCTCTGCTCCATTCACAGTTAATTATTGTTCATTGAAATACATTTTCCCTTTGTTTAAAAGTACTGGCTCATCATTATTTGTCTCCGGTTGTGTCTCTGTCCTTTGCTTCTTTCCATACACTTTGCTAAAGAAGTACCCTCTGTGTCCCTCTGTTATTACTATTCTCTAGTCTTATATGCTCAGATGACCTCCATCTGTCATCTATGTATGCATCATATA
>NW_026074497.1:0-1554 GCF_014885135.2 Alexandromys fortis
TTTTTTTTTTAACTGCCTCTTCATGTCTCTGTTCACGCATTTGAAATTTTACTTATTTAAATACTCTACATAGAGCATCAATGTGAAACATCTTTCATTACCTCAATAATATTATTAGTCTTATTAAATATTTCAATATATGTGATAGCTAGTATTTGTTATCAGCTTCTCAGGATTTAGAGTCACCAAGGAGACAGATGTAGATAGGATGAAATGAAGGAAAAGTATCTACCCTATATGTGAGCTGACCCATACCATGGCTGAATTACTCGTCCAAATTAAAAGAAGAAAGCCCATTGACTAACATGTATTTCCTTCTGCTTCCTGCACTGTGAAAATTCATTGCCACTCATACTGCTGTGTTTTTCTTTCACTGTTGAATTGTAGCTCCTTCAAAAATGAGCCAAAATAGTCTCCTTTTCCTTCATTAATATTTTTTTGAGATTATAATTTAATTTAAACATTTAGTCCTATCCTTTCTTATCTCCAAATTGTCCAATATGTCCTGCCACATCTTCTTCACATTCATTGTCACTTTTTTATTACTTATTATTGCATGCAAATATGTGCTTATATACATATCTATATATTCCTAAATATAACTTAGAGAGTCAAACTTGATCACAGAAAAAAGGATGTAAACTAAATATAGCATTTATTTTACCACATTTTAAATATATATTTATACTATGTAATGTATAACATTTATAAATTTGGTAAAAAATATATCTATTATACTATATTATATATTTAAATTTACAAATATATTATTATTAATATTTTAATATTGAATGTATATGCTAAGGTAAGTTATTTATGTTTACTTCAAAATACATCTTTGGTAAATAATTATTTTGGAAGGTGGTTGAGAAAGGATTCTTTGTATAATAGCCCTGGGTGTCCTAATGCTAGCTTTGTAGACAAGGCTGTCCTCAAACTCACAGAGACTATCTGCCTCTGCCTCCAGAATTCTGGGATGAGTGATATGCACCACCACTGCTTAGCCACTATGCCCTTCTTATATTTGGCATCTGTTGATTGTTTGGCTGAGGTTTACAGCAATCTCTTTAGTATCTGTTCAGTGAATAATTTCTGTTTTAACACTAGAATTCCCATTAGCACTGCGGAAGGTTTGAATTTTATTTTTATGAATACTATTATCATTTCAGCAGGATAGAAGTTGAATATAGCTGATATATTTGATCAAGAATACTGGGATTTTTTTAATACCGTCTAGATTTTAAATAATTCACAATGCTCTTTTGACCCATTTCACCAAAACGTTGTTTGGGAATCACACTAGGAGCTGGGTAGTAGCTTAGTAGTCATGTAGCTATAGGAACGGCGGGGCTGTGTCCCCAGCACCCCGGCCGCCTGCTAGCTCATGCCCGAAATAACAACACACAAATTGTATTCTTTTAAACACTGTTTGCCCATTATATCTAGCCTCTTCTCGGCTAACTCTTCCACCTGGACTAGCCCATTTCTAATAATGTGTGTAAGCACCCCAAGGTGCGCTTACCCGGAAGATTCTAGCCTACGTCCATGTCCATC
>NW_026074498.1:0-1617 GCF_014885135.2 Alexandromys fortis
AAAAAAAAAAAAAAAAAAAAAAAAAAAAAAAAAAAAAAAAAAAAAAAAAAAAAAAAAAAAAAAAAAGAAAAGAAAAGAAAAAGAAAAAGAAAAAGAAAGAAAGAAAAGTGTCATGGTAATGGACTGGGAGGGGTGACTCAAGAGTTAACGTGGCTTTGAAATTGTCCTGTATATAAAAGGTTTTTATACTGTTCCTAAAAGCACAGTGACTCTGCAATGCAAATAAGTTTCAGGAGACAGAGCAAGAGCAAATATCATTAAGTATTTTGTCCTCTGTGTTTAATCCATTATAGATGATACTTGGAAGAGACACACAGAATATGATCCCATCTCACAAGAATACTATAACTTTAATATATGAGACATTAAGGCACCTGATTTCCCATCAATTCTTCTACAAGCACAGCATTAATATTTTAATAAACCATTTGCTTTGCCTTGTGGGCAGCTACTGCAGAACAAGAATATTTGTATAAAATTTATCATATTGAACTTGAAAATTTGATGATGTGGGTTGATGCAATTATCTTAGTTTATCCTTTCTCCCCTAGAGCTGTATCTAACGGTACCTGATGCTATTTAGAAAGTATTTTTGTGCTGTTTAGAAAACTAAACTTCTGAGACCTCTCTTTCACAGATGAGATAAAAGAGAATCCTACCATAACCAAAAGAGTTTATCAGGTATAGTATCAGAAGAGTTACACTCTTATTAGGGGTTATCTTTAGATGATCCATGATAAAATTTGCTTAATGCAAATATATAGGAAAATATCACTCCCCTCTTTCTTCTTTATGTTCTTATTCAATATTTACTAGTTGTTTGAGATTTAAACCATGTTAGAAACAAACTCTAAACCTGATAAAATTAAGTGTTAGCTTTCGGCCACTGTAAAATCAATAACTATAATTTAAGAGACTACTTAAATAATAAAAATCAGTGGTGGCGCACGCCTTTAATCCCAACACTCGGGAGGCAGAGGCAGGCAGATCTCTGTGAGTTCGAGACCAGCCTGGTCTACAGAGCTAGTTCCAGGACAGGCTCCAAAACCACAGAGAAACCCTGTCTTGAAAAACCAAAAAAAAAAAAAATCATTCTCTCCTCTTCAAAACAAATCTAATGTTTGTGCAAATTGAAAAATGTGGGTGAATGATTTTTCCCACTTCTCCTTTCTCGCATGAGAAGAAAAAGCAACCCAAAGTCACCCTTTCATAAACCTGATTCCCTTTGTCTCTTTATATTTGATGTTTTTAAACATTTTATGCATTCTCTCATGTGTGAGTGTGCATGCTTGTGTACATATGTACATTGCATGTCACGTGATTTAAAATGCCCACACAGGCTAGAAGAAGGTATTGATCTCCTGACTAAAGATACAAGCGATTGTGAGGTGCCCAACTTGAACACTAAGAAGCAAACTCTCATTCTCCCAAGAACAACAACGGACCTCAACTACTGAGAAATCTCTTTAGTCTGTGTACTGTTTTTTTTTTTAATTTATTTCTTTATTAATTAATTAAAGATTTCTGTCTCTTTCCCACCGCCGCCTCCCCTTTCCCTCCCCCTCCCCCAGTCAAGTCCCCCTCCCTCGTCAGCCCAAAGAGCAATCAGGGTTCCCT
>NW_026074499.1:0-1616 GCF_014885135.2 Alexandromys fortis
AAAATATGTACACAGTGAAAACATTAACTAGTAATAAATCACAAAGACGTTTATTTTACAGAGCGAGTTCCAGGACAGCCAGAGCTATATGGAGAAATCCTGTCTTGAAGAACCAAGAAAAAAAAAAGCCATTTTAGATCAAAATTTATTAGCGCCCTTTTTCTTTCTTTTCTGAAAAGAAAATTGGTAATGTTTTAAGAACTTTCTTGTTCTTTGCAATATGAGTACATCTCTCAGTCCAGCATGATACTATATTTTAATTCCAACACTGGGGTGGCAGAGGTGGTCAGATTTCTGAGTTGAGTTCAAGGCTAGCCAGGTCTACATTGTTTGTGAGGCTGAAAGGTCACATATCTTTCATAAAGATCTATTTGGAAGGCTGGCTCAGTGGGTTAAGAGTGTTTCTTCTGCTCTTGCAGAGGACCTACATTCAGTTTCCAGCACCCACATACATGGCAGCTTACACCACCTGTAACTCCAGTTCCAAGGGCCAAGTGGGAAAGTGGATAATTTAGTCTCATTTCTCAAAATAGTATACAGTTGAAAACTTATCTTATTTCTGGACTTTTCTGTTTAATATTTTTAGATTGTTTGACCGAACAATAACTGAAGTTTTGGAAGTTAAACTGTATATAAAGGGGACTGATAGGCATGCATTGACTAGATGTGCCACTCAGTGTTTGAGCATGCAGCATGAGATTCATGCCAGCACTGCAGAAAGAAAGTTTTTATATTTATAATTATAGGAATAATTGTAGAACTTCAGATCTGCTAACCTGTATTTGTTATAGAAATGAGTGAAGTGGTGCATTGGAGCAGAGGTTTGCTGGTTCTGCTGTGACAGTCAAGAAGTGGCACTTCTAGTGCCATACAGCTAGCTTAATTTTGTCTTAAATACAAAGTTTTGTGAACACATGGGGTATTTTCATTACTAAGCATATTTATGTAATGTCTGCTATTATGCATAGTTTTATGTATATTTATTATTAGCTATGTCACTTATTGTTGACTGGAAGTATTTATATGAAGAATTGGCAAATGCAGAGAAGAATTAAAAATGGAAAATAATGTTAGAAAATTGAACGTGCATGCAGGTGAGTCATTTAACAGTACAGTTATAAGAGGCCAAGTGCAGGCCAGGCAATGGCCTGAGAAGAAACCAGGTGACGCAGAACTAGTGCATAAGCCTCTGCGGGCATCTACATCTTCACTGGTTGGTTTTCTTGTTGGCATTTTTATGGGCAGATGGACTTGGGAGAAGCCTTTTGTTCCCAAAGTTGAGCTGATGGTAGCTGGAGGGGCTCTATGACCTACAGGAGTGGGGTGCAGGTAGCTGGAGGGGCTCTGTGACCTACAGGAGAGAGCACAGGCGTGGGGTGCAGAGTTCTCAAGTGTTCTGCTGCAGCTGTAGTGAAGCATTGAGAGGGAGAGAAAGAAGCAGTCCATTCTAGGCAGAAGCAGTGGTGTGTTTATGGACAGGGCTTGCAAGGCTAGGGTTGGGGCTGACAGTGGGGATTTTTTTTTTTTTTTTCAAGACAGGGTTTCTCTGTGGCTTTGGAGCCTGTCCTGGAACTAGCTCTTGTAGACCAGGCTGGTCTCGAACTCACAGAGATCTG
>NW_026074500.1:0-1617 GCF_014885135.2 Alexandromys fortis
ATCCCACCCCACCCCCAAGATCCCAGTTTTTTGCCCAGCAATCTTGTCTATTTCCCATAGTGGGATAATAACTATGTTTTTCTTTGGGTTCACCTTCTTATTTAGCTTCTTTAGGATGACAAATTATAGACTCAGTGACCTATGTTTATGGCTAGAAACCAATTATGAGTGAGTACATCCCATGATCCTCTTTTTAGGTCTGGGTTACCTCACTAAGGATAGTGTTTTCTATTTCCATCCATTTGCATGCAAAATTCTAGATGTCATTGTTTTTTTCCTGCAAAGTAGTACTCTAATGTGTATATATATTCCACACTTTCTTCATCCATTCTTCCATTGAAGGACATCTAGGTTGTTTCCAGGATTTGGCTATTACAAATAATGCTGCTATGAACATAGTTGAACAGATGCTATTGTCATATGATCGGGCATCTCTTGGGTATATTCCCAAGAGCGGTATTGCTGGGTCCAGAAGTAGGTTGATCTCAAATTTCCTGAGAAACCGCCACACTGATTTCCAAAGTGGTTGCACAAGTTTCCATTCCCACCAGCTATGGATGAGGGTACCCCTTCCTCCACAACCTCTCCAGCAAAGGCTATCATTGGTGTTTTTGATTTTAGCCATTCTGACAGGTGTAAGATGATATCTCAAAGTTGTTTCGATTTGCATTTCCCCATCGCTCAGGAGGTTGAGCATGACCTTAAGCATCTTTTGGCCATTTGAACTTCTTCTGTTGAGAATTCTCTATTCAGTTCAGTGCCCCAGTTTTTAATTCGGTTAATTAGCATTTTAAAGTCTAGTTTCTTGAGTTCTTTATATATTTTGGAGATCAGACCTTTGTCTGTTGCAGAGTCAGTAAAGATCTTCTCCCAGTCAGTAGGTTGCCTTTTTGTCTTAGTGACAGTGTCCTTTGGTTTACAGAAGCTTCTCAGTTTCAGTAGGTCCCATTTATTCAATGTTGCCCTTAATGTCTGTGCCACTGGGGTTATACATAGGAAGCAGTCTCCTGTGTCCATCTGTTGTAGGGTACTTCCCACTTTCTCTTCTATCAGATTCACAAAAAACCCAGGATAGCCAAAACAATCTTATACAATAAAGGAACTTCTGGAGGCATTACAATCCTTGACTTCAAACTCTATTACAGAGCTACAGTAATGAAAACAACATGGTACTGGCATAAAAACAGAGAAGTTGACAAATGGAATCGTATAGAAGACCCGGTTTTTAGCCCACAAACCTATGAACACCTCATTTTCGATAAAGGAGCTAAAAGTATACAATGGAAGAAAGAAAGCGTCTTCAACAAATGGTGCTGGCACAACTGGATGTCAACCTCTAGAAGAATGAAAATAGACCCATATCTATCACCATGCACAAAACTGAAGTCCAAATGGATCAAAGACCTCAATATCAATCTGAACACACTGAACCTGATAGAAGAGAAAGTTGCAATCATGGGCTTTTGATCCTACTTCATGTTCTGGCTTTGTGGGAGCCTAATCAGTTTGGATGTTCACCTTCCTAGACCTGGATGGAGGGGGGAGGACCTTGGATTTTCCATGGGGCAGGGAACCCTGACTGCTCTTAGGACTGGAGAGGGAGGAGGAGAAAAGTGG
>NW_026074501.1:0-1617 GCF_014885135.2 Alexandromys fortis
TGTGAGCCACCATGTGGTTGCTGGGAATTGAACTCAGGACCTTTGGAAGAGCAGGCAACACTCTTAACCACTGAGCCATCTCTCCAGCTCCCGAAACCCAGGTTTTATAATTAACATGGAGAGGAATATGTCTGATTCAATAAAAGACATGTTTCTTACTGTCCTGCTGTGAAAATTTCTGGTTGTAGTAAGAATGTAGCCACATTACAGGAAGAGAGCACAGTTGGATGAATACTGGTTTCTCACAGATTCAGTGTTGTCAAAGTGCAAATCTCAAGTAGGCGATGAAAATCTGGGCAATTGTGAGACTTTTGCTGCTGGAGGTCTTTTCTCTATGATATCATCTTTAAAAAGTAAAGGCACAAGGTATTTCTGTAAAGTATATTCGCTAAGGGTACAGCTAAGCAGAGTTCGTGTGTATATTCACATAAGTACCAGGTCACAATACAGCATGTCTGAATCATTCCTGGGTCAGCCTTGATGCTTCTAGTCCGAAGGCAATCTGTATCTGCAACTTTTAGTCTTTTTATTTTCCCCGGTGAGAGAATCTGGGAATTTAAATTAGTACGTTGGAAGAAAGGGACAGAATCATATAGCAGAGGCTTAGCCACTAGGGGTCACTCTTGTGTACTGGTGCTATTTTTGAACAAGGGAGAATGGTTGTGAACAGGGAGCCATCAGAGTTGATGTCTAATTCACGTACCTCATATTGAAATTAAAGATCTTACTTTCTCATTGAAATATTTGTGGCCTGGTTTTGTTCCATAGGAACCTTTCATTTGACTCAGAAGAAGAAGATCTTGGGGAGGTCCTCCAGCAATTTGGTGATCTGAAGTATGTCCGGATTGTCTTGCATCCAGACACGGAACATTCTAAAGGTATTTACCCTTAGCTGACCAAGCCCAACATTAGGAAAGAGCATAAATTAGGCCATTCTAGGTGTTACATAGTCTGTCTAGTCTCTTTCTTGGCTTCCATAAAAACCCAAGGACACTCCGAAATTGTCTTCCATGATATGAAAATCAGCAGTTTAATGGCTTTGCCAGCCTTAATTTTGTCTCAGCCTTTAAAGCTCTTGCTTATTTACTTTAAGATAATGGATTCCATTTGTTGTTCTCCTTTGCATTTCAAATGTGATAGCATCCCATGGGTATTAATATTCTACACTGCTCAAAATTAATGGGAATTTTTTTTCTTTGATGCTTTTGTTAGAGATAACATCGACAGAAACTTTGTTGCATGGCAACAGTCAGAAGGAAAAGTATGTAGCAGGAGTGGTGCATGAGGTAGTTTTTCCAATGCTATTTATTTTCTACTCTGAAGGGTTAAATATTCATTCTAGCACGCTGCTGTGTATTAGAATGTGAATGTAGACACATCCATAGACTGCATTCACTCTGCCCAAGCTACGTATCCCTTAACTTTCCATTATTGTGTCCAGAATACCTGGCATAAAGAAAGCAGGATTTGGCCGGGCGGTGGTGGCGCACGCCTTTAATCCCAGCACTCGGGAGGCAGAGGCAGGCGGATCTCTGGGAGTTCGAGACCAGCCTGGTCTACAGAGCTAGTTCCAGGACAGGCTTCAAAACCACAGAGAAACCCTGTCTCGAAAAACCA
>NW_026074502.1:0-1610 GCF_014885135.2 Alexandromys fortis
ACACACACACACACACACACACACACACACACACACAAACCCCACAGAACTGTTGGGAAAAAAATTTATTACCAAGAATGTTGGTCATAGAAACCAAATAAATTAATTTCTCTACAATCCATAGATTATAACCTCTAAATGCAAATAAATATATCGGTATGAGATAGCTGACCTCACTTTTGTCTTGACTATGTTAATTGAACTTCATTTTGTATTGGAAATTCATGTCAAAATGAACCGATTTATTGTGTATCAACAAATGCTTTTCATGAGAATGACAATCAAATTCACCTTTCCTTGTCTTTTGAAACTTTTAGGTAAGATTTATGTAATCAACATCATATTGACTTCAAGAATTGAGTTTTAAAAAGCACAGTCAGACTTTCAAAACTATCAGGAAAATACTAAAGTGTTTTCCAATAGACTACCTTGTCACCTACAAGTGTTTCCTGCAATTTGCCTCACATCTTTATTTAATATAGAAAGAGCTCTGCAGAAGTTTTTTATGAGTAAAGACTGTATTTTTTTTTTTTAAGGACAAGAGGGGATCAAGAATAAGGCAACTTTCAGGTCCATGTCATGAATGTAGGGAAGCTGCAAAACAGGAACAATGTATAAGGATATCATAAGAAATAATTTTACAGAGGTGTATCAGAAAGAAAGATGTAAATATAACTGTTACACTATTTGTTATAATATATTTATTTTAGAAATTTTAATAACTTAATGTCCTGTTTACAGAAGGTCAATAAACTGTTCACTATGCAGTACATTCTAGAGCAGAGTTTTCCTTTGCACAAAATGCCCTCCATGTGTCTTCATGTCTTTGCTCTTTGGTCTGGGCTGAGCTATCATTCCTCAGGGAAACGAGCTTATGGAAGAGTTGACATCCTGTTGTACTAATATTCATATGTCTTCTCTTTACATAGAAGACACCAGAATAAATTAGACCCAGGTAAGCAGTCTTGTTAATTAGAAGTGGATTAAGGGTCCCCAGAGTCTTCCTATCAAAGCATGTTTTCTTGAAAAGGTTTAGACCCTTTTTCCTCATAAATATTAGAATGAATCGTTATCATTTAGATTTTTCTCTTTTTTCTTTTTGCATAGGTTAATGATAGCGGGAAGCTAGATAGTCCACAGTTTCATCATCAAGCTTCATGACTACATTTCCATGGTGGACTAGCCAAAGCTTTTATTAGATTTCTTTTCCCATGTTAGTGTGCCGCAGGACTCAGCCTTTGAGGTTGTTACAATATTTTTGATGCTCTGAGGATTCAGAATTTCATTTATTTTTGTCAGACAAAATAAAAAAAACATGATGCTGACTATATATTTGTTTTAGAATAGCAGTATACAGCTTTTTCATAAAGTTGTGGAAATATTTTCAGTTTTATTCCCCACATTATACTTGTATTAGAGCAAGTCTCTCTCCAGCATTGGTATACAATTGAGAACAGGATAGCAACTGTATTTAAAGTGAATCTCAATTTATATTAATATATTTAGTGGGTACACTTTTTTTTTTTTCGAGACAGGGTTTCTCTGTGGCTTTGGAGCCTGTCCTGGAACTAGCTCTTGTAGACCAGGCTGGTCTCGAACTCACAGAGATC
>NW_026074503.1:0-1612 GCF_014885135.2 Alexandromys fortis
GTAGCTAGTGTAAATATTAAGGCCTAAAGATCTTGAGAGTCCAAAAAAAAAAAAAAAAAAAAAAAAAAACCCAAAAATGTATGAAGCAAAGAGTTGAAAGGATAGAACTGAGGTCACAGGTGAGTATTTGAATTGAAATTTCAGTCATTAGCTCTCCTAGTCCTCATCTCCAATGGCCTTTTTACCCCAGCTTTACATCAGCCATCCAGATAAAGGCTACACTCTGAGCTGACTTTTGTGTGTCATTTTAGTTCTTCAGATTTCTACAAAGGAAGCTTACTTGTGATATAAAAGACAGAGAATGGCAAACGGGCCCAGCTAATATTTGCCTAATGCAATTTGTTTTAATATGGACTTTGTGTCATGCCGGGTATACTTCAGAGAGCAAGTTGCTGTCACATAACTGGATACCCTGAGAAGTAGGATACTGTATTTAAGGAGGCATAAAAAGTAAATAGGGTTAGTATCACCTCCCAAGGAACATAAATTTTCTAATTACTTGACACCCATAGTATATGAAAAATGATGCTTGTAAAACAAGAAATAGGGGCAAGAGAGAGAATGAGGGTAGAATATAAAGTAACTTTATTCTAGAAAGTTAACAATTACTAGAGTATTTCTTTATATTTTCCTACTTTCTATGTACAAATATTTACATTTTACTGGATTTGAAATTATCAGTGAGATTCATCACATAGAAAAATACATGAAAAACCAAAGTCTGCCTTGAAATACACAGTTAAAAACTAAGCTTCAAATTGTTCTTTGAATATTAAGTGAAAGAATTTGTGGAGAAAGTCAGTTATTAGTCGATGACTATGTAAGGAAATGTGATTTTTAAAATCAAAATTGAAAACAAAGTACTAGGAAAAACATGAAAAGATGATTACCTAGCGTTTCTTGAAATAAAACAAGCAGTCTTGCAGTGGGGGGCATTCCTACACAATCTACCCCACTGACTAAGCAGTTCATCAAATGCTAGACAGCTGAGCTTGACTCAGACATTACCATTTATTTATTTTTTGCCATTCATTTTTAAAGAAGAAAGATTTCCAAAGTTGTAACCAACTGTGATAGAAATTTAAGATTAATTTTCTAAAAATGTTACTTTGATTAAAAATGATTAATTATGGAAGATTTTATGACATTAATAATCAATTCTGAAGAAACAGAGACATAATTGTATTACAGTTCCTGAAGTTTTGAGAAACTAAGATTTCTCTGATTTGGTACATGCTTAGTTGTGATTTTTTAAAGTATTTTTCTATTTGCATATTTGCTCCTAATTGTGAAAGAAATTTTACTAATATCAAAATTAATGACAAATACACTTCAACCAACTAGGAGCAAAGAGATAAATTTAAAAATATACCTAAATTACCCATTGAATATTCAGAAATATTAGATTCTGATGATGCAATTAACAAATATGCAAATGTTAAACCTCAAAAACAGAAACTGATATATTTACTAATCCTAAAGTGGCTGGCCAATACATAGACAATTTTATTTTTATCAGAAAAACAAATCCATGAAAAATTTAAATATTATCAACTATTTTTCTTTTGTAGTTTATGCTATAGCATTTATTTTGTAATTTATTTGCATGCTG
>NW_026074504.1:0-1607 GCF_014885135.2 Alexandromys fortis
TTGTGAGCCACCATGTGGTTGCTGGGAATTGAACTCAGGACCTTTGGAAGAGCAGGCAATGCTCTTAACCACTGAGCCATCTCTCCAGCCCGGTATCTGTCTTTGATGGTTAGTTTAGCGGTGTTTCTCAAAGACAACAGAAATATGGCTTTTTTTCTAATCAGTTTTTTATTCTATGTCTTTTAATTGTTGAATCATGATTATTAGTAAGAAAAGTTATTAATGAATAATGTTTATTAGTTCCTGCTATTTTTCTGTGTCATTTATTGTAAGCTTCTTTTAATTAACTTTTCTGGTATTGTTTATTTCTCTTGTCTTCTTGGGTGTAACTAGCCTTCCTTTCAGCATGAAGTTTTCCTTCTAGCGTTCTCTTAAGAGTTGAGTTGGTGTCACAAATTGCTTGAATTTGATTTTATCTGAAATAGTTTTATTTTTCCTTTGATTATGGTGATAATTTTACTGAGTTTAGTAGTTTGACCTAGCATCTGTGGCTCCTTGGAGCTTATTGAACATCCGTCCAGGACCTACTGATATCCAGATCTGTGGAAAAGTCAAGTGTTGCTTTAATGGGCCTGCCTTTATTTAAGACTTGGCCTTTGACTTTTGAAGCTTTTAATACATTTTTGATATCTTCTGTGAATTTGGTGTTTTGATTAATATGTGTCATGGGGAATTTCTTTACTAGGTCCTATGTCTTTGTATACTATGTGTCTTTTCTCTTGTATCTCTAGGGACATCTCTTCCTTTGGATTTAAGATGTTTTCTGCTATGATTTTAAAAAGATATTTTCTTTGCCTTTAACCTGACTTTCTATTCCTTCATCTAGTCACAGTTTTGGTCTTTTCACAGTATTCTAGATACTTATATGTGTTGTGCCTGGACTTTTTTTTTTTATCATTCAACAAGAGTTTATGAATCACAAAACTCTAAAACAAGTGTCTAAAACATTGTTTTATAGAACATTGTCCATTTGTTTACTCATTTATCAAATGATTGCTAAGTGTATAGAACTCTATTTACATATTCTGTAGCCATAGAGGATGTTAGAACTGGAGCAGAAGAGAGTGAATATCGTCGCCTTTCTCTCACAGGAAGGTCCAAGTCTAGGGAACCCTCTTACTACAGCTTTGCTGAAGCCAGGTAGAAACTCTGGTCTCACAGTGTTCTGCATCAGTTTCTCCTGCTATGCACTTGACCATTCCTACATATGATAGGTAGAAACTCTGGTCTCCTAGTTTTGCCATTCTGCCATCCTTTTCTTCCACTGTGTCATCTGAGCATCCCACACGTATAATAGGTGCTCTGATCTTGTTTTTGCAAACGCTGCTACTTTATGTCAACTATATAAGAGTAAAAGTATTAACTCTCAATGTGAGATGTTTAAAAATAGTGCATGAATAATAATTCAAAAAAATATGTTTCAGTGACATCCACTTAAAGATGCAGAAGAAATGATCACCCGTTCACAATGAGGATCATTAGCACATAGTTCAGTGATCTCTAATACTATTTCTGAGAGAGAAAACAGAGAGGTTTGAAGAAATGAATGACTCCTTGCTTTTGACTATTGTGGATTTAATACATACATATACATATACATACATATA
>NW_026074505.1:0-1613 GCF_014885135.2 Alexandromys fortis
TCCAAAGGTCCTGAGTTCAATTCCCAGCAACCACATGGTGGCTCACAACCATCTGTCATGGGGTCTGGTGCCCTCTTCTGGCCATACACACGGACAGAATATTGTATACATAATAAATAAATAAATATTTAAAAAAATTATTATTTTCATTTTTCCATCTTCTGTTACTCAGTCACAGAAATTCTTGAGTGTTTTATTAATGTGTTTTTAATTTTAAATTGTAGCACAAATAACAATTGGTCTTAATAATAAAAACCCAGAGTCATTTATAGGGGTGAAAGCTGAAGATCAGGGAAGTGGAGAGGTCAGCCACTAGAGAGTTCTTTTACCTCAACCAATGCTCAGACCGAAGGAGTGATCCTGTCCTCAGACTGCACGTCCAGACTCCATCTGCCTCCACCAAACCTCGGACTCCACTGAGCTCCTCTCTCTTCCCCCTCATACTCCTCTCTCCACCCAGCCACATCACTTCTGTCTCCACCTCCCTAGTGCTGGGATCACTTTTGTGTGAGCTCTGTATGTCTATTACACAGATTCACTCTTGTGTAGTCCAGGGTAGCCTTGAACTAACAGAGATCCCTCTGCCTCTATCTCCCAGGAGTCCTGGAATTAAAGGTGTGTGCCATCACTGCCTGGCCTCTAGGGGCCTAGCTCTGCACTCTTATCTTCAGGCAAGCTTTATTTGTTATGACACAAATAAAATATTACTTTATTAAATTCACATCTCTCCCTCCTTACCTCCCCATTTTATACTGTTGTTTATCTTTCATATTCTTTTTTCTGTGTTTATATTTTATTTCTTATTACTTTATAAATAATACCATTTAAAATTTCCACTTCCTCCCCTTCCCCCACCTCACTCCTGCTCCCCCACTCACCTACCCCCTCTCCCCCTCCAGTCCTAAGAGAGGGCAGGGTACCCTGCTCTGTGGGAAGTCCAAGGCCCTCCACATTCCATCCAGGCCTAGGAAGGTGTGCATCTAAATAGACTAGGATCCCAAAAATCCCGTAATGCAGTAGAGACAAATCCCAGTGCCATTGCCACTGGCTTCTCAGTCTGCCCCAATTGTCAGCCACATTCAGAGGGTCCAGTTTGATCCCATGCTCATTCAGTCCCAGGCCAGCTGGATTTGGTGACCTCCCATTAGATTAGGCACACTGTCTCAGTGGGTGGACCAACCCCTTGTGGTCCTTACTTCCTTGCTCATCTTCTTCCTCCTTCTGCTCTTCAACTGGACCTTGGGGGATCAGTCCAGTGCTCTGATGTGGGTCTCTGTCTCTATCTCCATCCATCGCTGGTAGAAGGTTTTATGGTGATATTCAAGATATTCATCAGTGTGACTATGGGACAAGGTCAGATCAGGCACCCTCTCCTCTGCTGTCCAAGGACCTAGCTGAGGACATCCCCATGGACACCTGGGATCCCCTCTAGATCCAAGTCTCTGTATCTTCTCCCCTGCTCCTATATCTGCCCTTCCTCCATCTCCACCCTCCCACTCCCCCAAGCTCTCCCCAATCCTCTCCTTCTCCCTTCTCTCTCCCCCTCTCCCTTTTCCCCCACCTCACCCCCACCCCTATGCTCCCAACTTTTGCCCAGTGATCTTGTCTGCTTC
>NW_026074506.1:0-1610 GCF_014885135.2 Alexandromys fortis
ATCCATGTTGGTCCTTGTCATGATTCATAGAGGTTACAGATGAGTAAGACACTTTAATATCCACAGTTAAGAATATCTAAAACCTTCGTCAAATAAATCTTTCTTTATTAAAAAAAAAAATAGGGACCCTCACTGAAAAGCACAACTTGACAAAAAGCAAAGATCAGTGGTTTGTGGGAGAGCCCCATCTCAATGGATACATTTAGATCACAGCTCCTTCATTTATTGTTTAGGGAACATGGCTGAAGAACAGATGGAAAGGCTGTAAAATCAGGAGTAACAAGAACTCTGTGATGAAACAGATTCTGCATAAACAAGATCAGAACAATGGCAAAATCAATGGACATGCTAACATGAAATGGGGAATATTTCACAGGGTCTCACTTCTTCACAAAGAGACATAGGCAACTAATGACTACTGGGAGCAGGGGAATTAGTTTCACCCAAGGATGAATGCCCTTATTGTTTGTTCATTGCATATTGGATGTCCTGAAACCACATACACATAAACAGCAAAACAGACTGAGTTAATTGTATTTACATATCTCTGTGTGTATCAATTATAATGAAAAGGAGGCTACCAACTCAAAAGTTCAAAGTCATGGGAGGGGTGGGGAATGGTATCTAGGAGGAGTTTGAAGGAGGAAATGGAAGGGGGAAGTGATGTAATTCTATTTCAATTAAAACTTATTTTAAAAATTAAAAACATCAAAATAGTTTTAGTAACATTAAAGAACTCAGTTCCGGTAACATGAAAAGCAAAAACTGCAATAACAATAAATTAAAGTGAAATAACTGGGACTGAATACTTAGAAAATAACTGTGCCATGTTGTAGTGAATGTTCAAGACACGATTTCTCTCTGTAATAGTGCTGCCTGTTTTGGTCACTCTGTAGAGAAGAATGGACTCAAACTCATAGAGATGTTTCTGTCTTCTCCTCCTTAGTGCTGGGATTAAAGGCATGTTCCACCACATCAGTCTCTGTTTTTGTTTTTGTTGTTTTATACTACATTTTTATTTACCACTTTTGACTTAGTTTTACTTACCACTTTTGACTTTGAAGTCTTCTGCAGACTTCAGGGAAAATCACTAATAATAGATCTTCAACCTTTTTTTGACAAAGAATAAAGAAGCATCTGTGATGGCTATTCTTGTTTGTTAATTTTAGTATATCTGCAATGAACTACCATCCAAAAATAGAACACACACCTGTGAGAGATTTTCTTCTTGGTGTGAAATGGGTGAATCCACTTTTAGACTGGACCACTGAAGCAGGAAGAAACACATTTGCTTTACATCGTGAGACAGGAAGACAGCCCTTAATTGGGGCCATGCTTTCTGCTGGAAGCCTGTTTAAGAACAAGTAAGGAAGAATATTTTGCTCTTTGATTGCTTTCCTTTGTCTTGCTAGTACTTCCATTCATTCACTGGCATTGGAGCCTACTTTCTTCTGGACTGCAGTATATATAGAAGACCTATTGAAACACCCAGCCTTGTGAAACTGAACAAGTATTTTATTATTGTGCTTTTTATTTAAGGCTAGTCATTGCTGGATTAGCAGGACTGTGGCCTGTAAGTCATTCCAATAAATTCACTTTCTCTCTCATTT
>NW_026074507.1:0-1614 GCF_014885135.2 Alexandromys fortis
GTATATATATATATATATATATAATCTCGGATAAGTCTCTCTCTCTTTGTTGCCCATATTGGACCCAAATTTTTGAACTCAAGGGATTCTCCTGTCTCAACCTCACAAGGGGCCATGGCTATAGAGACCTACGTATAAGAAAGGTACTTTAAAGAATTTCGCATTGCTCCTTGTGGTATTTCTTAATTAGAGATATAGCACAGTTGTTTGAAAAGGGCTAATTTCTATTAATGAATGAATTTTGCTTGTGTTGCCTACTGTGTTACCTTCTTCAAAGAATACGAAGTATGCAGTAAGCACTCAATGAACTTTAAATATCAAATGAGAGAAAATAACACCTCCTGGAATGTGACAGTGCCTTGCCTTGTACCTAAAAATGTTTCTTATAGAAACAAAGACATTCATCTGATTTCTAAAAATAAAAAAAAAATGGGAGGAAGGTTTGAAGAGACAGCTACATCAATAAAGGGCTTGCCCGTGTAAATGTGAAGACTTAAGTTTGGTACATAGAACCTTCTTTTAAAAACTGGATGGTGGGAGGTAGAGAGAATAGCTCAGTAGATAAAGGGCTTGCTTTGCAAGTATGAGGATCAGAGTTTGGATCCCCAGACTCGGCAGAAAAGTTGGGAAGACATGATGGCCATCTGGAAACTCAACAGAGGCAAGGGGACCTAAAAACATGCTGGCACCCAAGATTAGTGGGAATCCCCAAGCTCTGGGTTCTATGAGAAAACCTGCCTCAACTAAAGAAGTAGAGAGTTGCTGTGGGATAATCCTTCTGTATGCCGTGAAAATGTGTTGCTCTCATTGGTTCATAATAAAGCTAATTTGACCTATAGCAAGGCTAGGCAGAAAAGTCCAACTGAAAATACAGAGAGGAAAAAGAGCAGAGTTGAAGAACAGATGGGAGCCAGCCACCAGAGGAACGAGACGTGCTAGAGAACAGGAAAAGCCACAAAGCCACATGACACAATGCAGATTAATAGAATGGGTTAATTTAAGTTGTAAGAGCTAATTAGTGATAAGCCTGAGCTACAGGCCAAATATTTTGTAATTACTATAAGCTTTTGTGTGATTATTTGGGACCGAGAGGTCAGGGAAGAAGAAAAGCCCCGCCTCCGCTAACTTACGGTGTTCTAACATGGTGGTGCATGTACATCCACATAAAAGAAAGACTCCTCCACTCAATATTGGGCCACCACATACAGAGAGACACAGGCATACAGGCACTCAAACACACACACACACACACACACACACACACACACACACGCTCTTGCTCTGAAGTCTGTCTTGGCCTTGAATTTGAGGCAGTTGTTCTGCCTCAGCTTCCCATGAGTGCCGGAGTGTAGGCTAACACAGTTGGATTCAGAGCCAGGGCTTTAGGAAAGGTAATCCCCTCATACTCTCAGTTCACATATTCTTTAAAAACTCTTCTCCTAGGGTTGGCAGTAAAGAGACCTGGTGCCTTCATGAGAGTAAAGCCCTCCAGAACGTGCCACCATGTGTGCAAGCTTTCAGAGACTCATTCACAGAAAGAATGTTTCCAACCTCTCTCTCTCTCTCTCTCTCTCTCTCTCTCTCTCTCTCTCTCTCTCTCTCTCTCTCTCTCTC
>NW_026074509.1:0-1629 GCF_014885135.2 Alexandromys fortis
TTATTATTATTATTGTTATTTGTGTGTGGGTGCTTGTGCCATGGAGGTGCACAGGTCAGGTGACAACCCTGCGAAGCTAGTGCTTTCCTTCTGCCTTTATGTGGGTCGCAGAGACCAAACACAGGCCGCCAGGCTTATGTGGCCAATACCTTTTCCTTCTGAGCCATCCTTTCAGGCCCTCTTATTTTTAATTATCAGGGTTCCTCCCTAGACTTTGCAAAAAGTCTATTAAACACTATTGAAGGAGTTTAAGGGTTAGTAAGATGGCTCAGCAGGTTAAGACAATTGTCACCAAGGCTGATGACCCGAGTTCAATTCCTTGGACCCACAACATAGGAGAGAACCAATTCCTGGAAGTTATCCTCAGACCTCCAGGCAGTGTTATGGCACTTGTATAAAAAATAATTTAAGCTGTTTAAAAATAATCCAAACATTTGATCACAATTTTGCTCACCTAAGACTTCTGAGACTTGGCTTGGGGGGTAAAAAGACAAAACTCATGCTTATGGTTTTCATTTGGGACATTTGCTTGTTTGTTTTCAGATCAGTCAGAGAAATGTCCGACCTGGGAGGACAGATGTGGGGTGGGGGCTTTTGTCCAAATAGCTGAGTTTTTTTGTTTTGTTTTTTAAATTTAACCAGTGCTCGATCCCACTATAAACAGAACCTCGTTAGCCATCATCTTACACCTAGAAGACGGGAGCAAATTTGTCTCTGCTTTACTGCAATTTCCTCATTATTTGGATAAGCTGTGTAGACAACACTTTGACATGTTATTTTTCACATGTCTGGGGGGGGCGGGAGTTGGGCGTTTGCTTCCTATAAAAATGACCATAATTCTTACAGCCATCCTGATCTCAACAAAGGAATCTTCCGAGAAGCCACTGGAGTTGAGCTTGAGCTGTAGTTCTGAGACGATGCCCAGCAGGTCTGCCTTTTCAGCTTGAAGGCGCATCACCTGGGCCTTCAACTGCTCTACTTCCTGCTCCAGGTTTGCCCTGGGAAGCCCGGAGACACCTATGGAACCCTGGGAAAACCAAGAATGAGGCAAATACACAAATCAAACCAAGGGTCTGGCCAGCAAACTTGATGGCCAAACATCACACACACACTCGCTCTCTCTCTCTCTCTCTCTCTCTCTCTCTCTCTCTCTCTCTCTCTCTCTCTCTCTCTCTCTCTCTCTCTCTCAGATATCATGGAGCCCAGGTTGAGTATGAACTCAGAACTGAGGATAGCCTTGAACTTTGGAACCTCCTACCACTACCTTCCAAGTGCTGGTATTACAGACATGCACCACGATGCCCAACTTAAGTTTTGTGTGTTGGGCGTGCACATGTGTGGATACGCTCATGGTATGCATGTGTATGTAGAGGAAAACCACCTTAGGTGCCAACCATCTTGTCCACCTTCCCTGTTTTTGTTTTATTTTGGAGAAAGGTTCTCTGACTGGCCCAGGACTTGACAAGTAGGCTAGGCTGGCTAGCCAGTGAGCCCCAGGAATCTGCTTGTCTTTGCATCCCCAGCACTGGGATTATATACACACACCACCATGCCTGGCTTTCCCACGTGTGTTCTGCCAATTAAACTCAG
This sequence comes from Alexandromys fortis, assembly GCF_014885135.2. NCBI lineage: Eukaryota > Metazoa > Chordata > Mammalia > Rodentia > Cricetidae > Alexandromys > Alexandromys fortis. Next base: position 1,591 of record NW_026074509.1, read on the forward strand.
GTCCTTAGCACTTTCTTTTTTTTTTTTTTTTTTTTTTTT
>NW_026074510.1:0-1608 GCF_014885135.2 Alexandromys fortis
AAGAAGAAGAAGAAGAAGAAATGTCCAGTAACAAAGTCGAAATGTAGATCAGTGCTCAGAGAAGAGGTCACAGGTGGAGATACAAACTCTGGATCCTATCTAAGTGAACCTACTAGAAACAAACCTATAAAGAGATGACTATCAAGAGAAAACAGTCACTGGAGGGCCCAGAACTAATCCATGCCAACATTTAGTGGCCAGATACAGAGCAGGCCAACAAGAAAAGAAGGGAAGGGACCAAGTGACAGGAGGAAAATAAGGAGCACATCATGAACCATTAAGCAAGATAACATGGCAAGAGGCCACTCTTCAGGTTGATGCATACCTAAGAGAGGATGCGGATTACGGATAATATTCAGCAAGCCAGTTTCTACTCCACCCTTTCTGACTCAAGACAAACAGCATCTCACCAGAAAACATCTACTTCTGAGAATGGATGCAAGTATTTCTGAGTTATTTTGTGAGGAGACAAATCTCAGCCCTCTTCCTCTGCTCTGACTCTCAAGGAGGGAGCACTGAGTCTGTACAACTGGACAGTGTCACCATTAAAAGGTCAGCATGCAGGGAATGGCTCACCTTTCTGCTCCCACCCCTGACATTCTTCTCCAGAATACACCCAGGGGCCAAGGCTATGACTTGCAGAACATGCAGGGGGAGGGGGGCTGGCAGATGGCCAAAGCAAGTCAGCAGTCAGTCAAGGCAAATGGGCTCCTCTGGTTACATGCCCCAGGGCAGATGACAGAACCTAGTGAATTTAGGCTTTGCTCAGATCTCCAGGGAAGATCTAGTCATATCTGAAAATTAGAGATAGCTCACCTCATGGTATTTTGGTAGTTTCAATAATTTAAGTTTAACTTAGAGTCTAAAAAATACCATTTCTACATGTACCAGCTGAGCTCATGCCAGTATTCTGTCCTATACTTTGGTGCCAAAGTCTTAGTTAAGAATAAAGCAGGGCTGGGGGCAGGGCGGGGATGAGAGAAGCAGGAGATACAGCTCAGCAGTTTAGAGCACTTGCTGCTCTAGTAGAGAACGCAGATTCAGTACCCAACACCCACAAAGTAGTTCAAACTATCTGTAACTCCAGCTCTGGGGGAGTTTTCTGGCATCTAAGAATGCAGGACATGCACATGGTTCACTTATATACATGCAGGCAAATTATTTATATACATAAAAATTTTAAAACCAAACAAAGTAGTGTAAGTGAGATAGCAGGGGGATTATAAATCTGAGACCAGCATGGGCTATACGGCAATTTCCAGGCTACCCTGAGCTATAAAGTAAAACACTGTCTCAAATACAGTAGCAATACAAAACACAATTGATCTCTCAGTTCATGAATTCATAACATTTTTGTTGTTATTTTTAGAGACAGGGCTTCTCTGCAAAGCCTTGGCTATTCTGGAACTTGATTTGTGGGCCAGGCTGGACTTGAACCTAGATTTTTGCCTGCCTCTGCCTCGCTAATGCTGGGATTACCACACCTGGCAGAATTCATAATTCTTTTTTTTTTCCTTTTTCAAAATGTTTATTTAGTGCCCACCATGTGCTAAGTGCTAATTGAACAGACCAGAGGGATGGTGTGAGCCTCTGCTTTTCGGAACCTCT
>NW_026074511.1:0-1529 GCF_014885135.2 Alexandromys fortis
ACAGATGGTTGTGAGCCACCATGTGGTTGCTGGGAATCGAACTCAGGACCTTTGGAAGAGCAGGCAGTGCTCTTAACCGCTGAGCCATCTCTCCAGCCCCCACTGTCCAGCTTCTTAAGGACAGAACTGAGGCCTCTGGTCAAAAAGAACTTGGAGGGGCAGGTTGAAGAGGGCTCTTTCTGTGCCTTTCCTTTCTTAGCATTGTTCGTGGGGGTGTGGGTGGAGCTTGCAGGTGACCCAGGCCCTTCTGGAAAAGGCAATTCTGCTGAGTTTTGGGTGTCTTTAGTGGTACTTGTGTTTCTATTCCAGAGAGAAGGGTCGTAAGGAAAAAGAGTCCCTACAGCAGCTGGCTGAGGTCACCCGAGAGGGCTTCCGCCTCAAGCAGATGCTCATTGAGGAGTGGAAGACAGCCCGGGAAGAGAAACAGGTGAGGGACCCAGAGAGATGAATTGGTAGGACCTGGGCCTGGGGTCCTTGAGTGATGGGCGGGTAAATGCACGTGGGTATACACTTGACTCTGGGCTGTGATGAGCCTGTGTCTTCCTTTATGAGTGGTTGACTGAGAACTTCCCAGATAAGAGGCTATCAGATTACGAGCCAGAAGTGTTAACTCCTGGAGACCGGAAGAACATCTCTTTGTACCCCTGCCTCACTGACTGTAACAGGCTGGTGGTTCGTGACACCTTAGTTCTGGGGAAATCCCTCAGTTAAATGTCAGTAGAAACTGTTTGATTGAATGAGTACGGTAGGCACTCGAGGATTCTTGGGCTTGTGTGTCTCCCTCCCTTGCCCACCACTGGCTTGACTCACCACGGCTCAGCAGCAGCGCTGCCTGGAAGGTACTTCCAGTGCACTGAGACAGGACTCCAGACTGTTCCTGTCCACAGAAGATCCCAGGCTCTTCTCTCCTACCCCCGTGACTGAGAATCTCTCTGAATTGAGAAGGCTGGAAGGACCTGCTTCGTTCAGTGGACAGTGATTGCCCTTTCAAATTCAGGGGATCTAGGGAAGCCAAGTGTTGAGGTCATTTCCTTCCAGGGGAGGTGAGAAGATCCTGGTGAGAGGTCAGGCTGAGGGGTCCTGACCCTGGCAGAAAAGCATCACACCATAACACTTTGTGGGAGACCTCTCTGTACCTCTACACCAGAGCTTGCCTGGGGCACTTTTTGTTGTCACTGTCCCAGCACCCCCATCCCTTTTGAACTGATTTATTTGTTGAGACGGCCTAGTGAGGCCCTGACCTGCCTGGAATTTCCTATGTAGACAAGGCTGGCCTCAAACTCACAGAGTTTCAAAGGTGTGCACCACCATGCACACACCGTGCTTCCTTTTATTATCGTGCTGAGGCTGGAACACAGGGCCTTATAAGCTAGGCAGGTGCTCTAGTAGTGAGCCACAACCCCAGGCTGTCAAATGGAGTCCTGCCACTGCTGAGCCACGCCCCAGCCCCTCACTGGCGGATTCTAGGCAGGGGCTCTACCACTCAGCCATGCCCCAGCCCCTCACTGGGGGACTCTAGGCAGGGGCTC
>NW_026074512.1:0-1604 GCF_014885135.2 Alexandromys fortis
GGCACACACCTTTAGTCTCAGTGCTTGGGAGGCAGAAGTAGGCATATCTCAGTGAGTTTGAGGCCAGCCTGGTGTACAGAGTGAGTTCCAGGACATCCAGGACTGTTAGATAGAGAAACCCTACAAGAAGAAGAAGAAGAAAGAGGAGGAGGAGGAGGAGGAGGAGGAGGAGGAGGAGGAGGAGGAGGAGGAGGAGACGACCTAGCAAAATGATCTCAGTCAAGCTTCTGCAGCTGGTGTATGGAGGGGCAAGTGACCCTGGAATGGAGGTTATAGCCCTAATCATGCACCTCTCCTGACCCAGCCCATCTTTAAGGACTTGCATATTTGAACACATCACCTTATATTCCTCCACTGAGTGGAGTTGACTTTGCTGATGCAGTCTTGTCTCTTGGACAGGCTCTGCTGTCCTTGTCTGCCCTCCCTCCCTCAGGTTATTACAATGTGATCAGGGCTGATGGTGATTGATGGCAGAGATGCTGATCATTTGCTGCTTCTCCTGGCTCATGGTAAATATTTTCTTTTGGTTACACAGGAACAATGACGATTCAAACTTGAGGTGAATGTTGAATGTGTATACAATATTATGCTTATCTGACTCCTTTAAACACCTAGCTCTCATTTCCCCATACTGGGGACTGGGAGAAGGTATTTAAAAGTGAATTGCCTGGCTTTTTAAAGGGTACTCAGGAGGTTTACTTGCTAACTAGATTTTATTCTTTTTTTCTTTTTTCTTTTTTTCCTTACCAGAAGGCTGGAAATCAGAGTATCTCTCAATAATTTAAGATCTACTCAGGAGCTATCAGTCACACACATTGCCATTGATAACATTATATACCTGTTACTCCTTAAATTGATTCACTTTTTAATTTAATAGCCTTTCTCTGAGCAGTCATGCCCCACCCTATGCCATGAGTGTGATATAGCAATTTCACACATGCTGCAGTTTGTGCGTGTTTGTGTATGTGTGTGACTGTTAAACTGAAAACCATTCTTTGTGTCTTTGTGACTATGTCTAAGTGAGGCTAGGTGACAGGTGGCTTGTGGACCTCTCCCAGCCTGGCTCCCTCTTTGTTGTGGGACACTGTGTAGGTGACAGCTCTTTTCTGAGTCCCCATCAACCTAGTGAGGCAGGCTCTAAAAACTCGTTTTACTCTTTGTTTTCTCTTTCCAACTTGGAGAAATGTTTCTGAGAAGAGAGTTCCGGTAGGCAGACAGGTTAATCTAAAATTTTTCTCACTTACATAATGGCGGTTTCCAATCTTTGCTTGGAAGCAGTTGGCGGTTCTTGTCACTCATCTGTTACTGCTACTCAGAGAAATGCACAGGAGATGAAGCAGCTGAAAGGCTCCCTAATGGAGTTGGGATAGAGCTGAGGTCTGGGGGAGGGGGAAGGGAGAAAGAAACTGAGCTGCAGAGAGCTGTGGGATTGTAACCTGAGTTTCCAGCCCTCTGCTCATGGGTCTCTCCTCCCCACCCACTCAGGTGTTTCTGAACCTGCTTCTTCTCATCATTTTCTTTCTCTTTATTGATCCACCAGCATTCCTCTATTTATGATGAATTTGAGAATATATATTTATTCCTACAGATTCAAATCCTAAGGT
>NW_026074513.1:0-1575 GCF_014885135.2 Alexandromys fortis
AGAAGAGGCTAGATATAATGGGCCAAGCAGTGTTTAAAAGAATACAGTTTGTGTGTTGTTATTTTGGGGCATAAGCTAGCCGTGCAGGCGGCCAGGGTGCTGGGGATGCAGCCACGCCACTCCTATTACAACAATTATATTTACCCCAGCTATACTCAGGCCATGGCCTTCCAACATGTACAGTTCTTCTGGTGGGTATAAGAGATTTGGCCCAAAGAAAATTTGGACCAAAACCTTTCTCCCAGTTATAGCCTCTTCTTGTAGTAAAGGAAGGATAGGTACAGGCCTAGTTTTTGTAAGATAACAGGGTGGTCAACTTCCTGGAAAAAAATGGAAATGAAAATACAACATAATAAATTCTCTTCTACATATTAAAAGCAGTTTTAGGAGGGAGATTTATTTCCCTAATTACTTAATGACTCTACATAAAAGGCATAAGAACCTCTCTAAGCACACCTGACTATTTCCTGTGTCTCTTTGACCTCAGTCCTCAAAAACCTCCATTGTTAATTTCATGGAGCTAGTAGCTAATTCTGTCTTCTTATAATTCTGCCTTCTTAGGCAAAGCAAATTTTATTGTCAGTTTTAAAAGCTTCAAAATGCAATCAGCATAACAAAAACTATATTTAAGATAAGAAAAATTTACGTGAAAACCATCCTGTTCCTCTTGGCCTCAGAGGAACTCTGAAACATATGGTCTTATCACACAGAGCAGTCCAAGAGTTAAGTGATCACCTATCCATCGGTGCACCCCACTCTCAAAAAAAAACCTGGGTCACTCCCCCACCTGCCTCACCTTTTCTAGCCAGGCACCAGCAAGTTACTTACAGGTAGGCTTCTCCAAGACCCCCAACACATCTATCAGACCCTGTAAGCTACAAGTCTTACTCTGGCCCCAACCTTTTTGATTACCTGCATCCTCAGAGGAACACTGAAACACAGGCTGCAACTCTACAGAGAGGACCAAAAGAGGAGCTCGGAAGCACAAGCTGTGACTGCAGAGTGAACCAAATAAGCAAAACAAGAGAGCAGACCAAGAGAGTGCACCAGGAGACTGGGTCAATAGAGACTTCAGCAGCTCTCTGATACACAGAGAGTGACAGTACGGAACAGATCAAGAACAGTGCCTGAAAGCACAGACAGCAATTGCAAATATTGGAACAAGAGGGAAATACATTGCTGGCAACAATTGGAGGAAGAGCTGGATAGGTGCCAATGCAAGAATTAATTCAACAACCTAAAAAACAACATGGTAACACCAGAACCCATTGGTCATATACAACAGGAAGACTTGATATCCTAACCCAGAAGAAGCAGAAGAAAATTATTTTAAATGTAACTTTATGTGGATGATGGAGAACTTTACAGAGGAAATGAAAAATTCCCTTTAGGAAATGGAGGAAAAGGCAAGCAGCAAAAATATCTCTAAAAAAAAAAAAACAAAAAAAAAAAAAAAAAAAAAAAAACAAAAAAAAAAAAAAAAAAAAAAAAAAGATCCAACTAAAAGAATCTAGAATGGAAAATCTGGGTAAACAATCGGAATCACAGAGGTAAGTATAACCAACAAAATATAAG
>NW_026074514.1:0-1591 GCF_014885135.2 Alexandromys fortis
TTTAAATTCTGCCTTAGGTATTTCTCTCTGGTAATCTATTTTTTCTTTCTTCCTACCTTTCTTCTATTCTCTCTCTCTTTCCTTCCTTCCTTCATCTCTCTCTCTCTCTCTCTCTCTCTCTCTCTCTCTCTCTCTCTCTCTCTCTCTCTCTCTCTCCTTCTGTCTTCTTTGTTTTCCTTCCTTCCCTTGAACCAGAAAATATATCTCTTAGAAGAAGCCTTCGGAATTTCAAAGCCATCAATCAGTTTCTCAGCTGGAAAGAGAAGGGTGGAGATAAGACAGAGATTCATCCATTAAACTTCTATTTACAAATTTCAGGCCGCAGTGCTTGATAAAGTGGGACAAATGCTGGCTGAACAGAAGCAAACAATGAGTTAAAGACCCAGAGCCAGGAATTCCTAGCTGCCTCTTTTTTCTCTCTCTCTTGCCTGGAGTTGGGAGTGTTTTCCCCACATTAACCTCAGAATCTTCTAACAGTCTTTTTCTTGGTCAGAGATCAAGGGGTACACCAGGGTGAATGCTTCTTATTGAACTTTTCCATCGGCGCTCTTCAGATGTCTGTTTTGCAGTTGAATTTTCATTTTTTATTGTCTTCTTTTATATTTAGAGCAGAGTAAAAATATTTTATCTTTTATAATATAAAAGTTTAAATATTTCAACTATACAAGTAGAACAGCTACATCTCAAAAACAGTCTGGATTCATTATAATTTCTATTGGTACGGCCAAAAGTTTTAATTCATGAACCCAGCACATATTCACTGCATTAATTTGATAATAGGAAATTTGCAAAACCTTGAAGAAAACAATTATTTTTTTTCTTTTCAATTTGTAAATTCTCACCTAGTTGGTAGCTGAAAAAAATTAAAAATAGTTAAAAGTTGTATAGGCACAATATAGACAAAGGATCCGAAGTATTCCAGTTAACATAGCATTTTAAAATTTGCTTGGTCCCTCTTTCAAAGAAGAATATGAAATAGCCATTTCTGCGTATCTCACAAGACCTTGATCTGTCTTTTCTCTATGGACATCTATGATCTATAAAGTGTTTGTTAATTACACTGTACCTATTACAAAGTTTAATTATTCCTTTTACTTGTTCTTCTCTTCTGTCTAGTCGATTAGTGGCTGTGAACTGAACTCTTAGCAAGGGATCTTGGGGGTGGGGTGGGTTGGAGATAAGGGGAGATGGGGAGAGAAAACTGAGAAGGGGAGGATGGGAGGAACTTGGGGAAACGGGATGATTGGGGATAAAACAAGGTTGAATAGAGGAGCAGGGAATCACATAACTTAATTAAGGGAGCCACCTTAGGGTTGGTAAGAGACATGAACCTAGAGTGGTTCCCAGGTGCCCAGGGCAATGTCCCCAGTTAGTTCCTTGGGCAGCTGAGGATAGGGAACCTGAAATGACCCTATCCGATAGTCATACTGATGAATATCTTGCATATCACCATAGAACCTTCATCTAGCGATGAATGGAGATAGAGACAGAGACCCACATTGGAGCATTGGACTAAGCTCCCAAAGTCCCAATGAGGAGCAGAAGGAGGGAGAACATGAGCATGGAAGGCAGGATCAGAGAGGTGCACCCA
>NW_026074515.1:0-1612 GCF_014885135.2 Alexandromys fortis
TTTAATATTTATTTACTTATTATGTATACAATATTCTGTCTGTGTGTATGTCTGCAGGCCAGAAGAGGGCACCAGACCTCATTCCAGATGGTTGTGAGCCACCATGTGGTTGCCGGGAATTGAACTCAGGACCTTTGGAAGAGCAGGCAATGCCCTTAACCACTGAGCCATCTCTCCAGCCCCCTCTTTTCTTTTTTTTTTTTTTTTCTTTTTATTTTTTTGTTTTTCGAGACAGGGTTTCTCTGTGTAGCTTTGGCGTCTGTCCTGGACTTCCTCTGTAGACCAGGCTGGCCTCGAACTCACAGAGATCCATACCTGCCTCTTTCCTTTGAGTGCTAGGATTAAAGGCGTGCGCCACCACTGCCTGGCATACAGAAGTGTTTTTTAACAATTTATTTTGTGTGTGTGTGTGTGTGTGTGTGTGCATGTGAGTTTGAGTGTATGTGTTTGAGTTTGAATTGTGTGTGCACACATGTGTGCATGTGCACAGGGAAGCCAGAAGAGGGCATCAAATCCTCTGAATCTTGAATCTCTGGTGTTTGTGAGCTTCTCAATATGAACGATGGGAATTGAATTCCAGTCCTCTACAAGAGCAGCACAAACTCTTCTGAGTCATCTCTCAAGCTCTCAGATTTGAGTCATAACTAAACAATAAATATAAACTTTAAAAATTATTCTCCAAGTAATACAATATGCTGACAGAACTGGGCTTGGCAGTGCGAGCGTTTAATGCCAGCACTCAAAAAGGAAGAGGCAGGCAGATCCCTGTAAGTTCCAGGTCCAGCCTGATCTACATATCAAGTTCCAGGCCAGCCTGGGTGACACAGTGAGATCCTATCTCAAAATAAATAAGCTAACAAATAAATAAGCAAAGCAAACAATAACATGACAATATGCATAGCACATATATAATGAGTATGAATCATGTCAAGTAGAGATAGTTGGAAGTATATGAGGGCTAGAATTGTAGCTCTGTTGACTGAGCTCTTTCCTATCACGTACAGAGATGTGAGTTTAATCCTTAGCATCATACCTGCTGGTACACACTTCTAATCCCAGGATTTAGGAAGCGGGGTAGGAGGATCAGTAGTTTAAAGCCAGCCTGAGCTACGTGGAACTCATCTGAAGAAAGAGTCTGTACCCACACTTGGCACTTGGGTATGCCTTACTTTCTGCAACTCTTCAAGAAGTCCACACCCATGCCCTCGTGTGTGTATTCTTCTGAACTCCTCTCTTTCTCTTCACTCTCTGCTTAAGCCTATACTAAAATATCCTTATTAAACACCAACTCTGCTTCATTTTTAAAAAAAAAAAGACAGTACATGTAGACTTGAAATCCTCATACTCGGAAATCTGAAACAGGAGAATTGCTTCGAGTTTAAGGCAAAGCCTATTTGGAATTCATGATGGAACCCTCTCTATGTCTCTGTGTCTCTGTCTGTCTTTGGAGAGATGGTTCAGTAGGATAAAAACATTTGCTGTGGGCTGGAGAGATGGCTCAGCCGTTAAAGGCTAGGCTCACAATCAAAAATATGAGTTCGGTTCCCAGCACCCATGGCTGTCTCTCCAGCCACAATAAATAAATAAATAAATAAATAAATAAATAAATAAA
>NW_026074516.1:0-1623 GCF_014885135.2 Alexandromys fortis
CTTTCTTTCTTTCTTTCTTTCTTTCTTTCTCTCTCTCTCTCTCTCTCTCTCTCTCTCTCTCTCTCTCTCTTTCTTTCTTTCTTTCTTTCTTTCTGTGATATTCCATAATATGCAATTCTTATTTAGGGATTGGCACTCACTTCCTAATTTACATCACTTTGATCAGCTATTCATGTCTAAATTGATTACTGTTCACTACAAAATAATCTTCTTGTTCCAAGACTGAAAAGAACCCAGTGATATAGATGGAAACATATTTTAGAAGGTATTTGACAATATTTTCATTTAGAAATTAAAATAGTAGGCTCTAATATAGGGTGTATGACCTCCTAGCCATGTGCCTATAGCCAATATCAGGTATTAAATTTGCTCCTGTGGACCAGGCCTCAAATCCAATCAGGAAATCTTTATCTACCACACAATACACATAACTCTTTTGGTCAAACCCTATTAGCCAGTAAGGAATCCACAGGTTTCTATCATCTGTGGAAACAATAGCAGAACCTCTTTTCCAATAACATGTTCTTAGACTTAAATTTTGAAGTCAAGATATCTTAAAAATATATATGTTGGTTTAGCTTAATAGTCTGTAAAATGCAATGTCTTTCTGTTGCTAGCTCATTCATAGCTAAATATTCAAAGAAAATACAATAATATACATAATCCAGAATCTGTCTATTTCTATTACTTTTATTTTTTTAATTTTTGATTTTTTGAGACAGGGTTTCCCCAGTGTATCGTTGTCTGTACTAGACCTCACTATGTATCAAGGATGTCCTTGAACTCACAGAGATCCACCTGCCTCCGTCTCTCAAGTGCTGGTATTGAAGGTGTGCACCACCACACCCAGCTACTCTATTTTTTAAATGATTTTCTCTATTTTTTTTCTATTCTCTTCCAAGGCTACATACAGTTTTAAAGACAGTGCTAATCATTTAGAGGGTTTTTTTTCCTAAATTTCCATCTGAATCTGTCTTTACTGTACATTTCTTTTTTCTGAGCACATGAATTTTTAATCTGTTAAGTAGCATGACTAGGATTGAAGCTGCAGCTTTGGCAGCTATCTCTGCCACAGTCCTTATCTTTCTGAGAGGCTAGTTCAATGGTGGACATGCTGGAGAGAGCTTTATTTATTGCCACTATTCTGTAGAGTGTCAATGTCCATGCCACCACTACCAAGCAGTCTTCCATCAGTTGCTCAAAAACACCATTTAAGTGTTTGGTGGCAGAGCTTCTTAAAAGAGCTGCATGGATTTTGGCACTGATGCTGAATCAAGATGTTGTCTCTCTTAATAGTGTTGTGCCTTTGCTTGCCTCTAATAAACATCTGTTCTTTTCTGTATATAATCCTTATTTTTTAATAAATAAAGTTTTCTCAATGTTTACGTGGAAATTCTTGCAAAAATTTTGAGCACAATTTATAGTCAGAGGCTGCACTTTCATTTCCTGGCCACCTAGACCCAAATAATCACACAGAAACTATATTAATTACAACACTGTTTGGTCAATGCTCTGTTGCATTTCTAGATAGCTCTCACGTTTTAAATTGAGGAGGCAGAAATTTTTTTCTTTCTTTCAATAAAAATAAATAAATAAATAAATAAAAGAAAAAAAATATCACAT
>NW_026074517.1:0-1536 GCF_014885135.2 Alexandromys fortis
GAGGAGAGGAGAGGAGAGGAGAGGAGAGGAGAGGAGAGGAGAGGAAAATGGTCCTAGGTGGAGGAGAAAGTTTATTGTGGATATGTGGATATATGTGGATATGTGGATATATGGATATGTGGATATATGTAGATATGTGGATATATGGATATGTGGATATATGTGGATATGTGGATTTATGGATATGTGGATATATATGGCTATGTGGATATATGTGGATATGTGGATATATGTGGATATGTGGATATATGTGGATATGTGGATATATGTGGATATGTGGATATGAGGGAAAGCATAACAGGGACATCTGGGAGAGTCCAGAGTGGACATGGCCAGACTGAGGGGTGTCATGTGAAGAGAGAGGGCAGGGGGGAAGAAGAGGAAAAGGGGAACCAGGTACAGCAGCCAGGAGCCCCAAAGAGAGCAGGCAAAAGAACCAGGTAACCAAAATGGTTGGATTATATAGGGAAGGGCAGCTGGGGGAAAGGCAGCCCAACCCCTGGACTGGACAGTTCAGGGTAGTGGGGAGGGATGTGTCATCCAGGAGGGCCTTGTCACAGGTAGGGGCTAGGGGATTGCAAGGAGAAGCTGGTGGCCTGTGCCCACTTTGATATGTTAAATAGGCACCTGCTGGTTTGTTCCAGCCAGGACTTGAAGAAGTGGTACAATGAGTCTAGAAGCCGACAACATCTGCCATTGGCTGGATGGAGTGTGCCGGGGGAGGGGGGGGGGAGCAGGATACACAGCTCAGCGAAGAGGGCCAGCTCAGAAGGGTGGTCAGTCCCCCCTGATTCACTCACTCAGAAAACATGGGTGACGGGGTACACACCTGTAGTCTTAGCTACTGGAAAAGCTGAGGCAGGTGAACCATTCAAGCCCAGGAGTTCAACACAAGCTTAGGCAATTGCAGGGCCCCTCCCATTTCAAAACAAAATTAAACAGAGCCTGAAAACTCGGGCCGAGTATCTGAGGCACAGACCTACAATGCATACTTGAGGACTCCCAACAGAACATAATCTCACTGAAGCCCCATCCACACCCAGGCCTGAGACAGCAGGTTCTTGGACTCTCGGCTCCTGAGGGCTGACCTTATGAGCTCCATGACTTCCTGGAAGCCACTGTCAGAGCTTCAGAGTTTCTAACCTGGCAGCCAGGTTATGAATCCCTCCCCCAGGAAGCGTGCTCCTGCCCAGGAAAACAAGCAGGCTGCACAATGAGATCATTAGTTCCAAAGGAGACTCCAAGCCCCCCAAACTCCAAAGGCAGTCCAAATATCCAGAGATGAGCGCAACCTGGCTGATAGGAAGATTTCTGGGGTTAGATAAAAAGGAACTTGTGAAGCTGGTTCCCCTCTACCCAAAGGAGTCATCTCCCTTACTTCCGGGAGAAGGGATGTGTGTGGTGCCTATCAGCAAACCAGAGCACGCGCTGGCCTCGGGGCTCCCTCAGTATCACAGGCACCCATTACACACTTCAAAGTCCATCCTAGCTCTCCTCACCTCCTCCCCCACCACAAACTCCTTTCAGCTCATGGGC
>NW_026074518.1:0-1607 GCF_014885135.2 Alexandromys fortis
AACCACATGGTGGCTCACAACCATCTGTAATGGGGTCTGGTGCCCTCTTCTGGCCTGCAGGCATACACACAGACAGAACATTGTATACATAATAAATAAATAAATAAATATTTAAAAAAAAATAATTCACTATCTTGTTACATATATTTTGGATTTTCTCATATCAGCTTACATAATACTAAACACTATATCGAACATTTCAACCCAAAAATAGCAAGTTTATCAATCATGTAATCAATGTTATTTTGTAGAAACCCCGATATATATATTTGGGCATGTAATTACACACACACCCATATACATACTGTGTTTTGAAATAAGTATTTTTATACCAATATGGATTTTAATTTACAAAGAAAATAGAATATAAAAATAAAAAGTAAAAACATTTTAAAAATATTTCTACATCCTAATGCTATTTCAACTGAATATTTTAGCTGGGACTTAGCTGGTCAGAATTATGTATGATATTTTCCATCTATATTGCATTTAGACCTAGTATTCTATAAAGATGTTCATAGTTGAGTATTTGATTGGCTGACAACATGTAAAATGAAAATTACTGTTTTGCTCATGGTCAAACTCTTTCAAGTTTATTCAAACGTTAATGATCACAAAGTCTTTGATATCACATTTTATTATACTATCAATATAATTCATGTTTTCTTCAAAGTTAGTCCAGCCCTGAAAATATTCCACTTGCCCTCCCACTCCCAGGCCTCCTGTTGGACTATTTTATACTTCTAAGTCACTTTAACAAAGTTAAAACTTTAAAGCAGTCTGACTGGCTCTGAGGTCACGCTGAGAGTAGAGAAGGAATACATCACTTGCTTTAAAATTCAGCTTCTTGAGGAGCATGCTTGGGAATGTTTAAAAGCAACCTCAGCTTCTCTATTCTCAGACTAACACCATATTTCATTTCAGAGAAGTCCAGCCATTTCATGAAAGGCTAGAATCCTTTGGTGCACTTTGGGCATGCTCTCTCAGCAGCTGGATCACGTATGCCTTTGAACTACAGATTATCTGTACCTCCAGAGAGCTTCAGTAACTCTTGTCATGAAATCTTCCTTCAGAAAATGAGATTCCTTAAGAAATCATGGTCAGAACTAAATTACATAGAAATATTGATGAAATAGTGGTATATGTATTATTAAGGAACATTTTGAAATTCAATTTTATTACTGATGAATGCATGTAATATTTTAATACTTCCTTATGAGGTGAATTAGTTGTTCTCTATATTTTATAATTTGTGTGTTTATTTTGCTTTTTTATTTTCAGAACAAACTTCAACCTAGGGTCTCATACATGGTGATTTCACTCATGCTAGACTAACATTACTCTACTGAGCTGTATCCCCAGGCTTCTCTGAAATTTTTATTTTGACAAAGATTCTCAATAAGTTGCTGATGCTGTCTTCCTTGCACCAGACCTTGAACTTGCTTTCCTGAAGTCTCAGCATGCTTAGTAGCAGGGATATTGGCCCCTATCCAGTATGGTTTTAAATATGATCCTTCTATATAGACTCACAACTTGTAATTTGCAATATGGGTGATTAATATATGTATTAATATATACACATATATATTATATGTATATAATATATA
>NW_026074519.1:0-1618 GCF_014885135.2 Alexandromys fortis
TGTGTGTGTGTGTGTGTGTGTGTGTGTGTGTGTGTGTGTGTGTTCAAAACTAGTTTCTCCTGGAAGTGCTAAATTTGTGATGGAAAATTTCGCACATGTGAAGTAATCGAAGACAGTAGTAAATTTTATTCCCTTATCACCCAGCAGCAGTAACTGCCAACTCCTGATGAATTTTATGTTTATCCACATCTCTGCTCTTTTTATTTTATTTTTTTTGGGGGGGGATTTTTCGAGACAGGGTTTCTCTGTAGCTTTGGAGCCTGTCCTGGAACTAGCTCTTGTAGACCAGGCTGGCCTCGAACTCACAGAGATCCTCCTGCCTCTGCCTCCCAAGTGCAAACCCTAGACATCATATTATTTCTTTCCTAAATATTTCAGTATATATCTCCAAAGATAAAGGTTCTTAAAAACTCACCCTAAGGCCATTATTACCCCTATACAAAATTTGCATGAGTTCTTTAGTATCAGAGAGTTTCAGAGGCATCTGCTGACTCGTGTGTGACAGCTCCCTCCATCAGGCCGTGGAAATGCTGCTCACAACAGTTGCATTGCACTATGGACTGTGTGGACCAGCGTCTCCAGGTAAAAGGATGTTTGGTTGATGAAATTTGAATTAAATTTTGGTATTATGATAAAATAAGTATTTGTTGTGTATTAGTAATTCAGGTTTTGGTGGGTAACACATATTTCTGTTTGGCAGTAAGGGCTAGTCTTAACACTGCCGAGGAAGGAGATCCAAAGCCTTTTGCGGGCAGGACACGCACCTACAAAAAGATGCCGACACACAAAATTGTGCCTGGGATAATAGGCAGTTGGGATGTGAAGTTCTGGGTACTCTGCCCTTTGTCCCACTTCCCACAAGGCACACGGAAAGCTTTTATCTCCTAGTCACCTGAGAAAGCTGAGATTCATGTAGCAAATCCAGCTACTGTTGTTGGAATGTTTGCTGTTGGCCAGGTGTCATTAGTTTGTCACGTCATCTCATTCTCCTTCTCCTCCCCCAAGTCCCTGGGTCTAGAATTCTCATGGTTCATGAAATCTAAAGATGGGCGAGTTGGCATGATTTCTTTTTCATCCAGTTGTGCTAAGACCAGAGCTCAGACCCATTTCACACCCTTCAAGAACTATGATGCTTTTTGTCATTTTTTGAACCCAGAAGACAAGATGGGTATTGACAGGGGTGCACACATAAGGTCATTTGCTAGAGTCAGGATTTAATTTTCCTGAGATCTTGGATCTGAACTCCACGATCCAGGAGCCACTGCATTTCCTAACTCGCTTAGCCGAGAATGGAGACACATTGTTTATTAGGAGCCAGTCCTGGTATGGGAAGGGAATTGGGAATAAGTTTAGTACTATTTCCTTGATCTGCTAGAGCTCAAGCAAACTAGAGTCAAGGGTAGCAAGTCAGGATTGGGAGTTTCATTCAGAAAAGTAGAAAAGTAGCCTGTTCTAGCTGCTATTCCCACACTGGGAAAAAGCCCAGACTTTGGAAGCTTTTAGAAACACAGTGCTAAACTTGATAGCTTTTACTGCACCATTGCCACCGACACGTCATCAATACTACCACCAAACAACACCATCGTTACCACCACCAACACCATCATTACCACCACCA
>NW_026074520.1:0-1610 GCF_014885135.2 Alexandromys fortis
AGAAAAATAGAGAAAGGTAAGGCAAATAGTAGACATAATTTAAGCAAAGCTGACAAGAAACAAGCTAAGGCCAGGCATTTAAAAGTAATAATAAGTATCCCTGTGTGTTTATTTGGGACCTGGGTAGTGGGCCACCAAAGGAGCCCAAAGAGTATAACAACTAACTACAAGCACCCATGTTAGATGGATCACAATGTTTTTGTAAGTCGTTTCAGGGGACCTGACACCTTTGTTGCTGTGTGGGTGTTGGGTTCACACAGTTCTGTGGTAAGAAGACTCAGACAAGAATGAATTTAGCCTTTCACAGCTGCAGGGTAATACCTCTAAGGACTGAAGCACTTTTCCTTTTCTCAGGACATTTTAATTTTTCTCTATATTTATGCTTTATCCAGTTGATTTCCATAAGCTCAACACAATCTGAATTAAGTTTCCAAAAATAGAATGCCACGAGCAAATTCTCAATTCATAAAGTACCACAGTTTTCCTGGTTTCTCAAACCAAGTTTTGCATAGGCTCCGTATTCTTGGGAAACTCCTAGACAAGATTCAAATAGAGTAAGAAGAGAAACAGCGGGTGTCTGCGAAACAAAATATTTATTAGCGCTAAGTGCTAACTAACATTCTGGAGCCCAGCCAGAATGCTGTCGCATGGCTTCCTGGGAACTACCCTCACATGGTGAAGATACATACAATCAACAACGTGCATACACAATATTTAAAATGAATAGTTTCTTTTGTATAATTTGGTTTTCTTCTTTCTGTATTCCAAGTTCCTCTATATGATAACTTCTTAGACTGTGTGGTAGCTCTGTTGAGTTTATTTGCGTTTACTTGAGTGTCACGTTTGAAAAGTTTTCCTTTTCTAAGATTACAAAGGAGGTGAAGGTTGGAGAGCTGAAGGTGAATAATGATTAGTAGAACTGATTCGGACTAAGAATTCCCAAATTTAGGTGACTATGCAGATTGTCTTGAAGGCGAGAAAGAACTTCCCTGCAGAGGCTGGGCGCTATAGCCCAGAAGGTCTACGCGGTCCCTGACAAGCTCTAGAAAGGCGTCGATTAACACACAGTCTTCCACAGAAAGATGGGAAGGCTTCGTGGTTAGACGATTTCGGTCTACAGGAACGCTAAAAACGCTGTTCCGAACCTAGAATTTGTGGAGATTTAATGCAGTTTCCTTATGGCAGCACTTCCACCCTGGAAAGGCAGGAGAAACACTGAGAATTGTGGGAGATGTAGTGCCCGACCTTCGCGTCCCCAGATTACTAGAATAACATCCGCCGCAGGGGGTTTAGAGAGCTGCCCTACTCTGTCGGGAATTTTGGGAAATGTAGTTCGAAATACCAGGTTTAAGGCTAATTTTTCTTCACGCGTCTGTGTGTTGTCCTGGTCCCCTCGGGAAATGGGAAGTGTGCTCCCGGTATCCTGCGCGGGAAGAATCACTTCCGGCCCAGGTGTGCGAGGCCGTGGCCCGCGTTCCTCTCAGAAAGGTGAGCCCTCCCTCTGCTGTCCTCTCCCGCGTCTTCCCGATAGTTTTTTTGGCTGATCCTGGGCGATAGGCAGCAGGCGTGGATGCTGGGAAGGAAATCCGTCTCAGTAGGGCAGGAGGCGA
>NW_026074521.1:0-1598 GCF_014885135.2 Alexandromys fortis
GGAGAGGGAGAGGGAGAGGGAGAGGGAGAGGGAGAGGGAGAGGGAGAGGGAGAGGGAGAGGGAGAGGGAGAGGGAGAGGGAGAGAGAGAATCTCCAGCTGCTCTTGCAATCATTCCAGATGTTGCTTTCCTCTCTTACGAGGAACTGGATTTAGAGGCTGACCTAGTTTAAGGGATGGTAAGGTTGTTTTGGCTCCCTGATTCTTCCAATACTAAGAGGGAAACTTGGCCTAACACCACTAGGGCTGTCTGTTCTACCTCGATCATATACTCCCAGCTAGATCTCCCTCCTTGCTCAGTTAGTCGGGGTTGAGAGAGTCCTGGTCATAGCTGACAGCTATCTCATCTCTTGCAAAAGGAAGGCAGAAGAAACAGAAGCCAGCAACTGATAAGAGGTCACAGTGGGGTCGGAAACAAGAGCGCTTAAAGTTCTCTCCTTTTCATTCCCCTCTCTCACCCTTGCTGTCTTGCCCCAAGCCTTTTGGGACTGCTCTTTCCCTGCCATTATGCATACTGCATAGTTCCTCCTTATGTCTAACTCTGACCTCAGCCAATTCTAGAAGCTTTCTATGGGGACCTGCTATCCAAACCATTGAACCCAATCGGTACCACTAACCACTCTAAATTGGGTTGGAACTCGGCACCTTTTGTGCAACCCTTCAGGAATACAAATCCTGTTTCCTTAGAATTTAATCTAAAGGTTGGCAGGGATTTTAGCTGCGTATGAGTTATTGGGCCTCCTGGCTAAGAAAAAAAAAAACCTCACAGAAAGATGAGAGTCAGGGAAACAAGCCCTTGGGAATGCAGAAAGCCCTGGGGAGGGTCAATTTACATTAAGGGGAGAATTCTTTTCTTTTTGAGAAAAGTTTGAACATCACATTGATGCTTCTAATTCATTTACTCCTGGCTGAGCCCCACACCCTAGAGAATTTAGGAATCATGCATGCATTTGTCTCCCAAATGCTTTCATCCACCACCATACCTCTACCCTCCTCCCCTGTCCCCCAACACCTTTCTTTGGCAGCCTCCAAGGAATTCTCACTGAGAACTTCACTGGGATTTCAAACCCAACTCATCGCCAACTCTAATTGCGGGGAATTTGCATGAAAACCATCCTATGCTATCTAATTATTCTGACAACAGCAGTCCTCCGTCTGGGCACGAGGAGAATCACAGTTTTAATTAACAATAATGCACCTTGCAGATGAATGTGGCTGTTTAGGTTAATGAACAAGTCCAAGTGTCTGCAAACCATCATCTAGACAGTTAGGCGATTTGGGTGGGAGAGGTATGGAGCATACAGGGGTGGGGGTATCTAAAAACATCAGTTCAGAAAAACATTCGTGCTGGTTTTTATCCCTTCAATATCTCTTAGACTAAGGGAAGAGGGAACCCCAGATAAGAACTCCCAGATATTTGGAGTAGGAGGATCTGGGGAGACATGGTTGCAGGAGATCAGGTATCTTCGTGCCTCTTTTACATTTAGAATATGCTTTCTATACTTTTAAACGCATGACAGGGTTATGTCTTCATAACTCTCAGGTGTCTTCAATTTTTTTTTAATTTATTTATTTATTAAAGATTTCTGTCTCTTCCCCC
>NW_026074522.1:0-1606 GCF_014885135.2 Alexandromys fortis
CATATATGTATATATATAATTTTATGTAGCTTAGTGAGTTTTCATGGAACCTGGGATAATCTTTCTCTCTCTCTACATGTGTGTGTGTATATATATATTCATATTCCAGCCTCGCTATACTTTGTTAAGCCATTGATCAAAAACAGCTTCTATATTAACCAGTAAGAGCAACACATATACAGATGGCCCTCCCATATCATATATCTAATTGTATTCATTTTCACTCTTTTTCCATGTTAATTTCTGGGTATGGCTGCTTCACTGTTTTCCACTTACCTGCCCTCTGATGCACTAATATTTTCACATCCATATCTATATAATTCATGTAATACATTTAGCCAGGAATCAAATTGAGTGGTAGGAAGATAGCCATCTCTTTCAAATCTTCATATATGATGTCATAGATAACTATAATAGACTTGATCAACTCTGACATTCTTGGTCAGGGAATTCTTATTTTCATATTTATTACTCTTGTTCCTTGCCTTGACTTTATAATTACTTGAAACACTGAATGCGATATAAGAATAATGTTTCTTAATCACAGAATTAAACTTATTTGGGGTAGTGCTAAAAAATAAAAATAAAAAAGAAATTTTTCTGCTATTAGATATTTCTATAAGAAATGACCTTAGATTGGGTGAATTAAACAACAAATACTTTGGTGTTTTATCTTTTTTTTTTTTTGATTGTTTCAAATTCAAGAGGATGGGAAGCTTATGACAATGATGTTAGCTAATATGGAACTTCTCACTGGTTTTCTTGTGGTAATTCCTGTCTATGTTCTTCTAAAGCAGAGGAAAAGGATCTGTGTTATTGCTCCAGTTAGAGATGTCAATCTTATCATTATGTTCTGGAATAAAGAATTCCTCTAAACACAATTATTTCCTCAAAGCACCTTCACCAAAAGACATCTTCTCAGATGTTATAGATTTAATATATGAATATTAAAAAGATAATATAGTTTGTAGCTTATTCCTATAGTTATAGGGTACATGTATTGCATTAAATGTAGAATAATCCTACAATTGTATCTGGTAGTTCATTTTTTTCCCAAAAATTATTTTATATAGCTTAATGAGTTTTCATGGAATCTGGGATAATCTCCAGAGTTTTCAGCCTAAGAATAGAAGCTATTTCACAATTTCAATTCAGTTAGTTTGGTTTCTATATTTCTGCTCTCTGCTGTCTTCTCTGAACTAGTTTTAACCATGCACTCCAATAGTCCATTTCTTCTTGTGTTTTTGTACATATGGTTCCATCCACCTGAAATGCCTTCCATCTTTTTGTACTGAGAGAAATACTTACTTATCCTTCAAAACCCATTCCCATTGATGTCATTCGTGACCTTATTTTCCAGAAAAGCTGACAATACTTCCTCTAATTCCATCCTACACTGATTACTTTCTGATGTAGCATTCTCCCCCAGAGAGCAGCAATGTAGTGTTACGAAAGTATCTTTTATTCTAAAAGACTGGAACTTCTGCTGGACACCACAGCCAGAATTAATAAAACATCCAGAGGTCACTTAAGGCTTAAGGGGACTAGCCTACTTAAACTGTTTGTTTAACTTGTCTCTATTTAAAAAAAAAAAAAAAAAAAAAAA
>NW_026074523.1:0-1612 GCF_014885135.2 Alexandromys fortis
GACAGGGTTTCTCTGTGGTTTTGGAGCCTGTCCTGGAACTAGCTCTTGTAGACCAGGCTGGTCTCGAACTCACAGAGATCTGGCTGCCTCTGCCTCCCGAGTGCTGGGATTAAAGGCGTGCGCCACCACCACCGCCCAGCATACTACTACTATACTGAGACTTTTTCTCCTATGAAGGAGAACTGAAAAGGAAGCAACCTTTTCACTCAATGAAGAAATCCCACTCTTTGGGACACTCTACATCAGGTGTAAGTGTAATGTTAGGAAAAGAAACTTCGGTACTGAACTCATTTTGTAGTGCCGCTTTGTGAGTTTGGTTCTGCATTGAATTATTGTCATTGTTTAGTAATTTTAGCAATTATGGATAGACTGTTTAGCTGAGTGGTGTCTGGGTGTAGAGATGTCATGTTGTAGCCTACATTGTTCCTGACTCTTGCTTTGAAGTTGTTCTTGTGGACACACACACATACACGTGGATACACATACCTACTGAGTTTCTGCTGTTACTTGGAAGGTCCAATGACAAGATCCAGATCGTGTCTGCCTTGAGTTTTGTTATCCCCATACAAGACTCAGCTGAATAAAACATATCTCCCATCTGGCCTGTAAACCTCAGTGGCACTCAAAATAACTTACTAACAAGTTCTTGGATCATGATATCTTGAGATTTAAAAAAAATTTTTTTGAAGTTCAACTTCTTTTTAACTGTTGCTAAGGGAAGTTTGGTTGGCACAAGGGACATGAGGACATGTCTGCCTACTGCCAGTTGTTTTGTAGGCATTTGGCTCTGCCGCCTTGCAGATGGTAAGACTCTGGGTGGTGGGGAACTGTGTGCGATTATCTTATTGAATTAAGGTAACCTTTTGTCGTCCACTGAATTCTGCAGACCGGTTGGTCAGTGAGCAGCTGCTGTGGTGGCTTGGGGGACTTGGGGAACACAAAGACTGTCTGAAAGGGTGGTCATTCTAATCCAGGTGTCCAACAAAGCAATACTGAAAGCGTTCTTACCCTTCTAACACTATTTTGTGTTCTAATGGAAAGGAATGAACAACAGCAAAAAAAAAAAATCTGTTTTTACTTTTTGCTCAATTATACTGAATAATTAAAATTGACTTATCATTTTGCTAAGTTCGAGAAAATTACTTTTACCTAATGTAGTAAGTTGAAGACAGTATGCTTTCATAATATTTGATGCCAGAAGCATCCTAATTTTATCTCAGTCTCTGTTGAAGATCATGGTGGAATAACGGAATTGTTTTTATTTTGAGTTTATTATCAACTATTCTAGAACTCAAAGCTTGCCTTACTGTTACCATCTGTTTGCAAATTCTAGCTGTAGAACTTTGGGCTTAAGGGTTGTTTTGCTTGCAGTCTGTCACTTTTATATGGAGTTTTCTCAGTCTGAAAACTATTTCAGGAGGCTGCTGCTGCTTCTCCTCCTCCTTTTCCTCTTCTTTCATCCTTTTTGAAACAAGGTCTTGCCTTATACACTAGACTGCCCTCAAGCTAAAGATAGTCCAGCCTTAGCCTCCGAATGCTTGGGAACCTCACTCTTAAAGTAAGGGGGATATTATTATTATTATTATTATTATTATTATTATTACAGCTGAAA
>NW_026074524.1:0-1586 GCF_014885135.2 Alexandromys fortis
ATTATGTATACAATATTCTGTCTGTGTATATGCCTGCAGGCCGGAAGAGGGCACCAGACCTCCTTACAGATGGTTGTAAGCCACCATGTGGTTGCTGGGAATTGAACTCAGGACCTTTGGAAGAGCAGGCAGTGCTCTTAACCACTGAGCCATCTCTCCAGCCCCAAGAATATTGCTTTATAAACTGTTAACTAGACATCAAGACACAGACTCTACTGCAAGAACAATGAAATCATACTTCTAGATGTCATTTCAGACAACACTTGACTTCTGTAAACTTCTCTTTCTTGCTTCAATGTGGGCTTGTTACTCAAGTCTTAGTCTGACAAAATGATCCACATAAGGCTTTGCAAAAAATCATCTCCTATTGTATCATTTACTTAGGTACCAAGGTAGAGGCCACTGCTTGAATCTGTGCCAGATGATTTGTACAAAGATGTCCCTTCTCCAAGCACCAGATCTCACTTTTTTTTGACTAGTCTTAAGAAGCCTTAAAGCATCTTCCCTCTCCTGGACAACTTTATCTAAGGCATCATGGAATCAATTACCTTCTCTAACCTTTTCTTAACAATACTGCATGAAGTAATTTACACTGGAGAAAAGATGTGACACTGGATGTGTGCTTACACAACAAACTAAGAGCAAACCAGCAGGAACCTTGGGACTTACTGCGGAGCTGGCAGCCTTTAGGAACAAAGATGCTTCTACAAATACCCACTAGAATCGTTGCTGCCATGTTTCTAAAGTCAATTTTGTTTTGTTATTCCCAAACTGAAATTCTTGTGCTGTTTGTTTGTTTGTTTGTTGTGCTTTGATGCTAGGTCTCTCTGTAACTCTGACTGACCTGGAATTCATTAAGTAAACCAAGATGGTTTCACTCGTGGCGATCCTTCCACTTCTGCCTCCAAGTACTGGAACTGCTAAGGCCAGCCCTTGAAAGGGAACTCTTAAAGTACCAAAGAAATACACCATCCTCACAATCTCATGTTATCCTTGGGCTAATGGAAGAGTTCTTCCATCGTCTGAACACGAACTGAACATCTCTAACAACTGTGAAGTCCAAAATGATGCCAAATCCAAGACTCTCTAAAAATCTGCATGATGCATAAATAAAAATCCCACACTTGACCTCATGTGAGAGATACACAAACATGATACACTAAAACTACTTTAAAGCTATGCGTATAGTTCAGAGGCAGAGTGCATGCTTTGCTGCCTGAAGCCTGGGTTCAATCTCCACCACCAAAATAAAAAAAAAAAAAATTTTTTTTCAAAACAGGGTTTCTGGGCTGGAGAGATGGCTCAGTGGTTAAAAGCACTGGCTGCTCTTCCAGAGGTCCACCAGCCTCTGCCTCCTGTGTGCTGGGATAAAAGGTGTGTGCCACCACTGCCCGGTTTTTAGACATGATTTTGCGAAGTGCAGAAATACTTGTAAGAAATCTGTGTGGGGCTGGAGAGATGGCTCAGTGGTTAAGAGCACTGCCTGCTCTTCCAAAGGTCCTGAGTTCAATTCCCAGCAACCACATGGTGGCTCACAACCATCTGTAATGGGGTCTGGTGTCCTCTTCTGGCCTGCAGGCATACAC
>NW_026074525.1:0-1606 GCF_014885135.2 Alexandromys fortis
TGTGTGTGTGTGTGTGTGTGTGTGGCCTGGAGGCAAGTACAGTGGGCTCATGGCTCAGACAGTGGGAGGAACTGGTATGAAAGCAGCAGGAACACAGGAGGTTTCAGTAGAGCAGAGCCTGGGGCTACAGAGGAAGCCAGAGCTACCTGGCTATTTTCAGATGTCTACTGAATAATCGTGGATGGGTAAGACACTAAGTTGAAGATACACACGAGGAAATTGCTTTTTCATGATTGTGGTGGTTTCATGAGTATTGGCATGTTGTGTGACAAAAGTAGTCCTGGGGAGACACAAACACACCTCTAGTTACCCCAGAGGAAACCCACAGCAAACTGAAGTACAGATACCGACAAAGTCCACCTTGGTGAACCAGTGAGTTTTATTGAGGCATCTTACAGGAATATGGGTTGGTTACAGGAGCAGAAATGACTCAAAGACAGCTGTATCACCAAAGCCTACCCCAGCACAGGTGACAGCTCACAAAGCTGGGGACCTGGAGCCCACTGCACAGCCTACAGGCAGCTCAGCTTGGAGAGGCCTGTCCTGCACCTCAGTCTAAGCTCTTGAGGCAGCATGGCTGGTAATCAGCTTTTTGTTTGTTTGTTTGTTTTGTTTGTTTGTTTTGTTTTGTTTTTCGTGACAGGGTTTCTCTGTAGCTTTGGAGCCTGTCCTGGAACTAGCCCTTGTAGACCAGACTGGCCCCGAACTCACAAAGATCCACCTGCCTCTGCCTCCCGAGTGCTAGGATTAAAGGTGTGCGCCACCACCACCCGGCTCCAAGGATAGGGGGATACTGTGCTCTTTTTACTTGTGAGTTGATTGATGTTGAGGTGGTTTCTACTCTAGGTGTTGTGAACGACCTTGATTCTTTACCATCCATTCAGGACACCAGTAACCTTTGCATTTCTCACCTAGCTCTTTGTTTGCTGCTTGTGCTTTTGGATGAACAATGTGAAGCAGAGTTCCTCCATGTGCGGGTGGTTTTAGTCCTAAGAGGAAGAATTTCCACGGAGGCATTGCCTTGATTCATTTTTTTCCCTTCAGTTGGGTCCAAACTTCACTAAGCATGGAGAAATGGTTATAATCCAGCTTGAGTGAAATAAATTCATTTAAGTATGGATTCAGATTTGTAAGAGATTTGTGGAAAGTTTAGAAGTAGGTAAGGGATTTGAGGGGAGGGGAAGGAGCATTCAACAGTATTGAATGAAAAGGAACAAAGAAGCAGCAAGAACCAGGGGCTAGGCAGTAGATGTGACTGGTAATAGGAATCAGCGTGTCTTCTGCTTAATGTAGGATGAGCCAAAATGTCAGACTCAGTAGGAGATCCTTGTGCTCTGGGAGGGTGATTGTTGGCCTGAAAACCCATAATCGCACAGGGCCCCATTTTATTTTTGAGGATTTTATTTACTTACTTAATTTTTTATATTTAGCTGTTGGTTTATTTTTCGAGACAGGTTTCTCTGTGTAACAGCTCTGGCTGTCCTGGAACTCACTTTGTAGACCAGGATCTCAAAGATTCACCTTCCTTTGCCTCCCAAGTGCTGGGATTAAAGGTGTGCGCCACCACTGCCCAACTATTTACTTTTTTTTTTTTTTTTTTTTTTTT
>NW_026074526.1:0-1554 GCF_014885135.2 Alexandromys fortis
ATATTATGGTGTTGTTTGTGTGGCGTAGGGCTGGGGGCATTCCATGGCACATGTGTGCCAACTACTTTAGGATCTGGATCTCTCTTCCACTTCATGGGCTCCAAGAGTCAAACTCAAGTCCTCAAGATTTCCAAAGAGTAGTTTTATCCACAGAGACATTCTGTCAGCCCTCATTCCTTTTCCTTCCAAATAAAAATAGAAATAACTAAATACATCAAATGCTACCCCAATTAGAAGTTAACACATTTTTTAAAAAAACTTAGTAGGGAAAAAAAATGTGTGCGAAGAAGCCATTCTAAGAAAAACATCGCTACTGAAGCACAGCCACGTGCAGTGTATTCACTGAATTTCAAAGGGACTTGGATACAAAAGGTTTTGGGTGATAACCAACAAAGACCCAATTAAAATTTTTTTGAGGGTATTGATTCTTGCCAGTTTTGGTGACCTCCCTGTGTATCTCACTCAGAAGGAAAATGACACGCCAGAGGAAGTATTGATTTTGCATGATCTCCTGTTTGTCTGACCTTCCCCTGAGTACTCAAAAAGATACAGACTGTTCTTGTCATAAAAGTTGAAGGATGGCCTCTCTGATTGACAGTGCTTGGAAATTATCAGAAAAAAATAATGCCAATACTATTAACCCTCTCCTCATATCAGAAAGCTTCAAATTCTTTTCTCTTTTCTTAATGTTTAGCAAAGGTAAAAAAATCAAATTTGGGGTAAGGTGAGGCTTTGGCCTGCACTGAGCAAATGTGGTTGGAACAGCTCTAACCCTTCTTCTTGAGAAATGTGTTTGGGGAAGAACACTACAGGGTAATCTACACTGTAAGTGGTGTGGGCAATTTCAGATAAGAAAACCTGTCAGAATTCTGATCCTTGCTCATACACCTCTGCTCAAGTTTCTTTTGCCTCTGGGAACCAAACACCTCTTTGAGACAGTAATAATGAGAAAAAGTTGGGAAAAGGTTCCTGGATAGAGGCTTAGGTGATCTGAAATAAATCCCAGATAATCTGGACTCTTTCTTATGTTATTGAAAACACTGAACCTCTGTGCCCCAATAACTCTTCCTTTTTAATATGAACTTTCTCTGGCTTCTAAAGCTTCGCTCAATCACCATATTTTGTATTCAGCGTCCCAGTTACAACAACTAAGCAAATCCTTGGTAATAATTAATACAATAGATTGCATCAAAATTTAGCAATATGGTTTTTTTGTTTGTTTGTTTTCTGGATCCCACACAGTTGTCTCTCTCCTAGTAGATCAACAACTCACAGAAAATTAGGGGCTGGAGAGATGACTTCAAGGTTAAGTAAACATTTTGTTTTTCCAGAAGACCAGAGTTTAATTCACAGAACCCATGGCCAGTGACTCATAAACTACTAGAAATTTCACCCCCAGTGGATCCAACACACACACACACACACACACACACACACACACACACACACAATTTGTCTTTGAAAAATAAATAAATAAATAAATAAATAAATAAATAAATAAATAAATGAAGCTGAGTGAATGGCACGTGTAATTCAGGATTCTCAAGAGACTGA
>NW_026074527.1:0-1606 GCF_014885135.2 Alexandromys fortis
ATCTCTGTGAGTTCGAGGCCAGCCTGGTCTACAAGAGCTAGTTCCAGGACAGGCTCCAAAGCTACAGAGAAACCCTGTCTCAAAACAAAACAAAACAAAACAAAACAAACAAACAAACCAAAAAAAAAAAAAGAATGGCAATCTTGAAAGAGATTCTACATTTCCCTCGAGCCTTTGTTTCTTCAACTGTAAAATGGAAAAAAAAAAAAAAAGTCATCCCTGTCTCTCTTAGGTTAACTCTGAAAATGAAAAGATAGTGGGGGTAGATGTCAGAACCCACCTGTTGGGAGCTGTAGATCTCTGGCCTCTTGACTTTCTTTGCCTGCTGGAGTGAACTGAGCAAAACACCTGTGCCTGCAGCTGAAAGATCCCGAGAGCTGGGCGTGGCTAAGGATCCCTCTATAAAACTTGGCATTCTTGTATCAAGGATGACCCGTGTCTGTGTCTATGTATTTTTAAGTCTCCAGCTTAGTTCCCAGCTTGTGTACTGTCTTGTAGTGGCATGGGTGCTATAGGACCGGTCAGGACATTTGGGATTTTACAGCCACCTTTTCAGGGCGACTCTCATATGATCCCGGCTGTGGCAGAGTCATATGTTCCAGGGTAGGGGCATGAGGATTAGAAACATTAGGTAAGAGAAACAGAGATAAGAAACACAGGTAACAGGAGGGCAACTCAGTGAATCCTGAATCTTCACTTGAGTTTATTTCCCATATACTTTTACACCCCAATGCAAAAGTGGGAAAAGAAGGCAAAAGACTGCTTTAACAGGCACAAAGGATAACCAGAACAGTTACTTGAGACATCAAGTTATTAATTCCCGAGAAAAGCATTTAACGTCAGGGGCAGTGAACACACCCTAGACCAAGTATCCAGCAGGCAGCCACTCCCTATGTCAAACCTCCTATCTTAAAAGGACCAGAAGTAAGCTTGAAAACTTTGACCTTTAGTCAGGGTGAGTGGATCTACCTCTGCGGGCCACTTCCAAAACACCAAGTAACCACACCCTAGGTCAGGATACCTTATTCTGTAGCCACACCTGTTGTCAACAACTTTGACAGAGGAAAAATAAGCTCAAACTCTCGACCTTCAGACAAGGTGGTATAAGCTTACACTTTTGGGTCTCCACAGGCAGAATGTTTGCAAAGGTATTCAACAAATATTACGTATAATCAAAATAGTTTGTGGGGCTGGAGAGGTCAGAGGTTAACAGTATTTGTTTCTCTTGTAGAGAACCTGGGTTTGGTTCCCATTACCTACACAGTGGCTCATAACCATCCCTAACTTCAGTTCCAATTATTTTGATCTCCTTGAGCACTAGGCATGCATGCATGAGGTACATATACATCTATGCAGACAAAACATTCATACACATAAACTATATAAAAACAAACATATCAATAAAAAGCTTGTGAAAATTAAGTGGTTTCTTGTCTTTTACAAAGTTAGAGCTTAGGAGATGCCAGATCAGATTTCAGTGTTGAAGGTGCTGCCGAGTACTGCTGGCCAGACCACAGCAGGAGAGGTTAACATGGCAAGAAGAGAACCAAACATGACTTTAATGCATTTTATTTGAGCAAGAACTTTTATTTTAAAAAAATCATAT
>NW_026074528.1:0-1585 GCF_014885135.2 Alexandromys fortis
TTTAATCCCAGCACTCGGGAGGCAGAGGCAGGCGGATCTCTGTGAGTTCGAGACCAGCATGGTCTACAAGAGCTAGTTCCAGGACAGGCTCCAAAGCTACAGAGAAACCCTGTCTCGGAAAAAAAAAAAAATTAATTGGGGGCTTGCTTACAGTTTCAGAGGGTGAGTTCATGATCATCATGGGAAGAAGACAGGCATGGAGCAGTAGCTGTGAGTTTTATATCCTGATCCATAGGCAGACAACAGACCTGGGTCTGCCATGGGCTTTTGGAATATCAAAGCCCACCTCCAGTGACACACTTCCTTCAGTAAGGTCACACCTCTTACTCCTTCTAAACCTATCAAAATGTTCCACTCCCTGGTGACTAAATCATTCAACTATACGAGGGCACTCTTAAACCACCACACTTTATTTCTGGTTGTATCACTTAATGCTGAATTAATTACAGTCTGTAGAGCTGTACATGGGTGTTCAGAAGTAACTAAGGTCCTTTGGAAGGCCAATAGAACTTTACTGAGCATCAGTTATGTATGAGATAACCAAAACAAGTACTCTGTAGGGGATAATAGAAGTAGGCATGGCTGTAAGAGGGTGGTGGTAATACTTATATTTTTAATAGCTGAGCTGCAGCTCAGTCTTTTGAGTCTTTGCAGTTATGTTCAGTGAGTCTCTGAGGGACTCTCAGCTTTTATTGCTTATTCTGGTAGGGTGGGGCCTAGTAAATCTGGTCAGTTTCAGGGACTTCCTGAAACTATTTGATTTGTTTACCTTCCTGTTTAATGAGCTTCTCTACAGGACAGAATCTTTCAATAGCTGCAGTAACTCATACAACATGGCAACAGGCCACAAGGGCATGTCCCTTCCCCAAGAGGACAGTGTTAAGCACCAAGCTTCACCAAATGTGACTCTGCCTAGCATGACTGATATTTGGGAGAATATAGAGGGCCTAAGTAAAAGATGAGGGCACTAGGACTGTGGCCAGCCTGTCTACAGAGACTTTGAAGCTACAGTCTTTGACTCTCTCACCACATGAAACCATGGAACCCAAGAAATTAGAATCTCAGGAATGTGCTGGGATAGAAACAACTGAAGCTCTGGGGGCATCCAGAAAAGGAGCTTGTCTCCTGAAGAAACACAGCTGTCAAATGCTCTTCCAGCAGTCATTGGAGCTGAGACTACCATGGGCAGGATCACACTGTGGGCCAGAATGTTTCTATTTAACTCTATGGGGAGATTAGCAGTTAGGCAGACTCCCTGATAGGCAGGCAGATAGGGTGACAGGCCATGACTAGGTAATGAAGGTGGAGAATTTCCAAGATGGCCTGGGACACGCTTCCTAAGGCCTTTCTCAGGGAAAAGGCAGTGAGAAGAAAAGGGCCTGCTTAGCAATACACATCTAGGGGAGACAATAAGAAAAATACAAGGACCCAGCATGCCCTGGGCAGACTCCCAACTTGGGGTTTCCTCTCTCATCCTGACAGGAGATCATCCTCTGGCTTTCCTTCTTCCTTCTTCCTTCCTTCCTTCCTTCCTTCCTTCCTTCCTTCCTTCCTTCCTTCCTTCCCTCCCTCCCTCCCTCCCTCC
>NW_026074529.1:0-1615 GCF_014885135.2 Alexandromys fortis
CATTACAGATGGTTGTGAGCCACCATGTGGTTGCTGGGAATTGAACTCAGGACCTCTGGAAGAACAGCCAGGGCTCTTAACCACTGAGCCATCTCTCCAGCCCAAGATGGTTGTTTTTTTTTTTGGTTTTTGGTTTTTCGAGACAGGGTTTCTCTGTGGCTTTGGAGCCTGTCCTGGCACTAGCTCTGTAGACCAGAGCTGGTCTCGAACTCACAGAGATCCTCCTGCCTCTGCCTCCCGAGTGCTGGGATTAAAGGCGTGCGCCACCACCGCCCGGCTTAAAACACAGAAGCAGAATAGTTGCCTGAGCACAAGGACTGTTCACCTACTGCTCTCCATTTATTATGTATGTATGTATGTATGTATGTATGTATGTATGTATGTATGTATTTATTTATTTAAAGCAGGGTCTTACTATGACCTCCTAGCTCTCCCGGGCCTCCTGACAGAATAGCATAGCTTCAAAACCACAGAGATCTGCCTGCTCCTGCCCCAGGAGTGCTGGGATTAAAGGTGTGCCCTACCATACATGGCTCCTGAATTCAATTTTAAATACCATAAGCCAAGCCAAATAAAACCCACTCATTCTTTTTTCTTAGGAAACAACAATGAACAAGAAGCTTTCTTTTCTTTAGGTCCTTGACCAGTGCTGAGTTAATTCCCAGGGCCTCACACATTCAAAGAAAACTTTTCTTTGAGCCTACCCTGGATTGTCCGCCAAAATAAAATGAGGCCATCCATCTACAGCAACACCAAACATTTATATTTTCATTAGAAACAATTCATAACATTAAAGCCCATACACAAAGCTATCTATTTACTTATATTTCTGTCCTCCCACTCTCCTGTCTCTTACAATTTCTATCTATCTATCTATCTATCTATCTATCTATCTATCTATCTATCTATCTATCTATCATCTATCTATCTATCATTGTTTCTTCAAGACAGGGTTTCTCTGTGTAACAGCTTTTGGCTGTCCTGGAACTTCCTTCATAGACCAGACTGGCTGCAAACTCACAGAGATCCACCTGCCTCAGCCTCCCGAGTGCTGGGATTAAAGGCGTGCGCCACCACCACACAACAAGTTTATTTTCTATCACACTACTATAACTTAAACTTCCTATTTGCACCACCAAAGCTTCCTAGAGGAGGGCAACTTTACCAGACACTGCCATAGTATCGTTGATCCATGCAATGGAAAAGATCCAATCCTTGTGTCCATCCTTAGAGGGTAAGTGACATGCACAGAGGGAAAACAAAAACAACAACAACAACAAAAGATTAGTAAAATAAGAACCACAATGAATTCTTCTGAAAAGCATACAGGTCTGACTGAAAATATCTTGTAAAACCTTTATGTATGAAAGGGCATGGCTGCACATGCCTGTAAGTCAGGAAGCTAAGGCAGAGGATCCCAAGTTCTAGGACAGCATGAGCAACAAATGGAGACCCTGCCACAAAACAAACAGAGCCAGCAAAAGAGCTCAGCAAGGTGTTCGCTGCCAAGTCTGATGACCCGAGTTTGATTCCAAAAACCCCCACGAACAGGAGTACTGAATTATCTCTCAGTGTCCTCTGACCTCCACATGTGTTACCCCCCCCCCCCCCCCCC
>NW_026074530.1:0-1608 GCF_014885135.2 Alexandromys fortis
CCCCCCCCCCCCCCCCCGCGCGCCTTTCTGCTGTTTCGTAGTTACCTGGGAAACTTTCAACTGTCTTGTGGCTATCTTAACAGTTCACTTTTCAATTCTTTTCTGCATGACTCTGAACTCAGTGTATAACATATTTGAAAAGTGCTTTTTCAGTGACCAGAACCATAGTCTTGTTGACTGTCCATCACCTCTGCCGTTGGTTTCCATCTGCATGTACCTATCCATCTCTGTAACCATGGTTCAGAAATGCCTTCGGCGGGTGGGCATGTTGTAGAGTTCCCATAAGTCAGTAGTAACACAGTTGATGAAATGAATATTTTGGCTGGTGCCACTTTGAAGCAGGTGTCTAAACAGATCTGTAAGTTCCATTTTGCGGCTAGCCTTGCCTTCCCCTGTAAATAAAGTGTGGGCTTTATGCAATGAGCGGCTCTCTGGTGACCTCATATCTTATCCACTTCCCTATTCCTGCAACACTGAGCAGTCTTTGTAAATTCTTTCTGCTCTCACTGTGAATCCACATTTCTTCTCTTACATTGGAGAATGAATTTAATATCTTGCAGCCATCTGCAAACTTCGCTCCACTGTGCACACTGGGTGTGTGTCACAGTCCAGAAATGGTGCTCACGTCTGGAGTGATCGTCGTGAGGTAGATACCACCCACCCGAGTTTTTTAAATGTGCAAGCAAGTTAGGGAGATGATGTAACCTGCCAGGGCTTGACTCTGGGAACATGGTCCGCTCTTGATGTCCAACTTGAATCGAAAGTGGGAGTGTTTGATGAGTAAAAGATTCAGCTTCCACATTACTAATAAAGTCCCTAATACACGCCCACGTCACTGGCTGTACTTCCCAGTCTACAAAAGAAGGGTGCAGTCAGAGAGAGGTAGCTCTCTTTTTTTTTTTATCTTGTATAAGGCCCTAACAACCTGATGCATTTTAGAAAAATATCATCTCTTTAAAAAATGCATTTTTCCAAAGGTAAGGCACTTTACTCTTGCTGAAATTTTGGTCATTTTCCTAAGTCAAGAAACTGAAGCATCCTGTCTCTTAACACACACACACACACACACACACACACACACACAAATAAAATGACAGGAAACTTCATAAATATTTAAAAGAGCCGCTATGAATTAAACATTGGGATAAAGAACTGACTCCTTTATTAAGCACAATGTTTAAATAAATAAATAAACAAGCTCGTGACATATATTGCTAGGTAAATGAAATGTTTGTAGTAATAACATTTCAGGTTTCTCTAAACATTTACTTTGGGTAATACTTTTTGGTAATTATATTACAGAGCTTATTAGACCCAAAGCAACTGATTTTAATGAAACACTTGAACCGTTGGTTTTTAAACATGTAAATAGGTAGATATGGTTGGCTCAGCCATGCTGGAAACAAAACCATTAGCAGAGGTACAGAGGTATGTGTGAAAAAAAATGGAACCTGTTTTAAAAAATAAAACTCAGGCCGGGCGATGGTGGCGCACGCCTTTAATCCCAGCACTCGGGAGGCAGAGGCAGGCGGATCTCTGTGAGTTCGAGACCAGCCTGGTCTACAAGAGCTAGTTCCAGGACAGGCTCCAAAGCCACAGAGAAACCCT
>NW_026074531.1:0-1544 GCF_014885135.2 Alexandromys fortis
AATATTTGCATAAATCTACTTTCTATAAGAATTTTAACTTTAGCCTTTGTATTTTTATCTATAATGCGTTTTCATTAAAGTGTATGCTTACTTTCAATTAAGGCATAGTAGCTGCACACATCTGTGTGCTGTAGCAATTCATTATAATGTTTGATTATCAGAACATTAGAAGGAATCTCACACATCACATCATTTCTTTTCATAGGGAATATTAACAATCAATTTTCTGCCTTTTATTATATAGGTATTCATAGGTATTTATAATTATCATGCTATATAACAGAGCAGTCAAAAATGTTGCTTCATTACTCCTGTCAGTTATTCTGTCTGTCCTCTGCTCTCTTCTCCACACTCTCCCGGGTTCTGGAAATGTGTACTCCAGTTTGTGCTTCTCTGACACCAGTATTTTGACTTCACATGTGAGAGCTATGACAATATCTTTCTTCATGTCTGACAAGCTTCTCTTAATATAATGTCATCCAGTGTCATTTGTGGTATTTCATACAATAAAATTCAATTCTTTTTTTCTTCATAACTTTTTTCATTTAAAAGTATTTTTATAAATAAACCTTGTTCTTTGATATTTTCATACCTATGTACTTGGCATTATCATATCTACCTTTATGACTTCTTAAGAATCTCAACTCCATGCCATACCCTACACATCAACTTTCCTTTTAGTTTTGTGATCCACTGATTATAGGTAAGGCCATCTGTGTGTCAATAGGTTTTCAACTATTCACTGGATCCCATGGGGTTCATGTTTGACACAAAACTTCCAGGAATGACAAGCAAAGATCTCAGTCACCAGAATCCGTCAGTAGAAAGTAGTTCAATAGGGAGTAGAGCCCCATTAACCTCTCCAGTACTGCTGATTTTAAAGGTGTTCACCTTACTCTCCAGCATAGGTTATCATTGGTGTTTTTGATTTTAGTCATTCTGACAGGTGTAAGATAGTATCACAAAGTTGTTTTGAGTTATATTTTCCTGATAGTTAAGGAAGTTAAACATGTCCTTAAGTATCTTTTGGCCACTTAAATTCTTCTGTTGAGAATTCTCTGTTCAGTTCAGTACCCGATTTTTTAATTGGGTTATTTAGAATTTTAATGTCTAGTTTCTTAAGTTCTTTATATATTTTGGAGATCAGACCTTTGTCTGATGTGGGGTTGGTGAAGATCTTCTCTCAAACTACAAAAGCATTTGTTCAACTATGTTTATAGCAGCTTACTTGTAATAAGCAGAACCTGAAAACAACCTAGATGCCCCTAAATGGAAGAATGGATAAAGTATGGCATATCTACACATTAGAATACTACTCAGTTGTTAAAAAAAAATGACATCTTGAATTTTGCATGCAAATGGATGGAAATAGAAAACACTATCCTGAGTGAGATAACCCAGACCCAAAAATACAAATATGCAATGTAATCACTCATTAGTGGATTTTAGCCGTAAACAAAGGACATTGAGCCTATAGTTCGCAATCCTAGAAAAGCTAAGTAATAAGGTAAACCCAAAGAAAAACATATATAGATCCTCCTGGA
>NW_026074532.1:0-1605 GCF_014885135.2 Alexandromys fortis
AAAAAAAATGGGGTACTGAACTGAACAAAGAATTCTCAACAGAAGTTCAAATGTCCAAAAGCCACTTAAGGTCATGCTCAACCTCCTTAGTGATCAAGGAATTGCAAATCAAAACAACTCTGAGATACCATCTTATACCTGTCATAGCTAAAATCAAAAACACCAAATGATAGCCTATGCTGGAGAGGTTGTAGAGAAAGGGGTACACTCATCCATTGCTGGTCGGAATGCAAACTTGTGCAACCACTTTGTTAATCAGTGTGGCAGTTTCTCAGGAAACTGGGTGTCAACCTACCTCAGGACACAGCAATTCCACTCTTGGGTATATAACCAAGAGATTCCCAATCATACTGCAAAAGCGTTTGTTCAACTATGTTTATAGCAGCACTATTTGTAATAGCCAGAACCTGGAAACAACCTAGGTGCCCCTCAATAGAAGAATGGATAAAGAAGGTGTGGCACATATACACTTTAGAGTTTTATTCAGCGGTATAAAACAATGACATCTTGAATTTTGCATGCAAATAGATGGAAATAGGAAACACTTTACTGAGTATGATAACCCAGACCCAAAAAGATGAATATGGTATGTACTCAATCATAAGTAGATTCTAGCCATAAATAATGGACATTGAGACTATAATTCGTTAATCTAGAGAAGCTAAATAATAAGGTGAACTCAAAGAAAAACATATAGTTATACTCCTGGATATTGGAAGTGGACAAGATTGCCCAGCAGGGGTTGGGAGCAAGGTGGTAGGGGTGGGGTGGGGATCAGGGGAGATGGGGAGAGAGAAGGGAGAAAAGGAGGATGGTGAGAGCTAGGGGGAATGGGATGGTCGGATGAAGAAGGGGTGGATGTGGGAGCAGGGAAGTAGATATCTTAATTAAGGGAGCCATTTTAGGGTTGACAAGAGACTTGACTCTAGAGAAGTTCCCACGTGTCCAGGGAGATGTCCCCTGCTTGTTCCTTGGGCGGCGGGGGAGAGGGTGCCTGAACTGGCCTTGTCCTATGGCCACACTGACGAGTTTGTGTCACCATGGAGCCTTTGTCTGGCGATGGATGTGGATGGAGACAGAGACCCACGTTGGAGCACTGGACTGAGCTCCCAGGGTCCAGGTGGGGAGCAGAGGGAGAGAGAACATGGGCAGGGAAGTCAGGACCGCGGGGGTGCGTCCACTCACTGAGACTGTGGGATTAATATGATGGGGTCTCACAGGGACCAGCTGTATTGAAACTGACTCTCTGAGTGTGGCTGGCTGTAGTGGCTGACTAAGAGGCCAGGATCGGTGGTGCTGGGTTTTGATTCTGCTGCATGGACGAGCTTTGTGGGAGCCTTGTCTTTTTGGATGTTTGCCTTCCTGGACCTGGGTGGAGGGTGGAGGACCTTGGACTTCTCGCGGGACAGGGAACCCTGACTGGGGGATTGGGTGGAGGGGAGGGGTGGGAAGTGGGAGGAGGTGGAAATTTTTAATAAAAAAAATATGTTTCAACAAGGGACAAAGCATTAAGGTTTTCAGTTGCTTCTATAACTATATCAAGAATGTCAAGAATATTGATTGGTCAAAAAGACAAGAAACATATTTTTGCCTTGCATGTTTTCC
>NW_026074533.1:0-1605 GCF_014885135.2 Alexandromys fortis
AAATTATTTTTGTTACTACTTCATAGATGTGATTTTGCTACTGTTATGAATCATAGTGTAAGAATCTGTGTTTTCTGCCAGGTGGTTGTAGCACATGCCTTTAATCCCAGCACTCCCGAGGCAGAGACAGGTGGATCTCTGTGAGTTCAAGGCCAGCCTGGTCTACCAAGTGAGTTCCTGGACAGGCTCCAAAGCTACAGAGAAACCCTGTCTCAAAACAAACAAACAAACAAACAAACAAACAATCTGTGTTTTCCAATGGCTTTAGGCGATCCCTGTGAAAGTGTCATTCAACCCACCAGGGGTTGTGACTCACAGGTTGAGATCTACTGCTCTAGAGGGAAAGTAATTTTTACTATAGCTTAGATTTACACAAATAAGCTTATTTTTTCATGACATTAATCAATAACCCCTTTCCTTTGCTACTGAATAATTACTTTATTCTTTGAATTTACCAATAGTTATTGATTAAAGTGTCTAGCATGTTAGTTTGTGGGAGTGCAGTGTTTGCTGGCATGTTTTCTGCCCTCATGGGGTTCCAGTTTTCTGAGGGCAACACACACCTGTAGTAGGAGCTGCGGTGGGCTGCGTTCCCTCCCAGCTCTGCACGGCTAACTTTACCCGAAATAATTACACGGAAACTGTATTCATTTGAACACTGCCTAGCCCATTAGTTCCAGCCTCTTATTGGCTAACTTTCACATCTTGATTAACCCATTTTTAATAATCTGTGTAGCCCCACGAGGTGGCTTACCAGGAAAGATCTTAACCTGCGTTTGTGTTGGGTGGGAGAATCGTGATGACTACCTGACTCAGCTTCTTTCTCCCAGCATTCTGTTCTGTTTACTCCGCCTACCTAATTTTCTGCCATATTAAAGGGCCAAGGCAGTTTCTTTATTTAACCAATGAAATCAATACAAAACAGAAGACTCCCATATCACACACCTACCAAGTAACCAAGTATCTGTGCTTCTTTTCTTGTTGCTGTAGTTAAAACTGACTGAAGCAATTTAGGGGAGAAAGAGTTTATTCAGGGTCACAGTTGATGGTTACAAATAAATATAGAAGAATATTCAAGCCGTCAGTGGTGTATGTCAAACAGGACGGATGGACACTATCAAATACCTACGGATGCACTAGGGAAGTTCCTTCTGCAGCATACGCAGATCCTGCAGACTTGACTGGAGTTTTATAACCTGCTGGTATAATCTGGCTGATACAGAGAGTAGCTGGGAAACCCAAGTTTTGTCCACACTCACAAGATCCGACATTCCTGATGAACTGAGCCAGCAGGCTTGAGAGTGGGAGAGGGAAGCACAGGAAAGAGAGGGAAGGGCAGAAAGAGGCATGAAGAGAGGGAAATCCCTGAAGCTGGCTGACCAGTATCAGTGAGTGTCAGGTTCAGTAAAAGACCCTTTCCCAACGATTAGCTAAGATACAATCGAAGGTGGCAGATGTCAACCTCTGGCTTCCACGTGCACACACATGCATGTATTACCCTCCCCCCCCCCACAACTTAAAGAAACAACAATAGGACTGAGAAGATGGCTTAGTAGGTAAAGCATCTGTCATGCAAACATGAGAAACTGAGCTCAGATCCCCAGA
>NW_026074534.1:0-1608 GCF_014885135.2 Alexandromys fortis
GACAGGGTTTCTCTGTGGTTTTGGAGCCTGTCCTGGAACTAGCTCTTGTAGACCAGGCTGGTCTCGAACTCAGAGATCCGCCTGCCTCTGCCTCCCAAGCGCTGGGATTAAAGGCGTGCGCCACCACCACCCGGCTCTTTTTTTTCTTTAAAGATTTATTTATTTATTAAACATACAATGTACTGCTGGCAAGGAAGGCACCAGGTCTCATTACAGATGGTTGTGAGCCACTATGTGGTTGCTGGGAATTGAACTCGAGACCTCTGGAAGAGCAGCCAGTGCTCTTACCCTCTGAGCCATCTCTCCAGCCCCCCCAGACAGAGTCTTTAAGCTCTCAGAGTGACTTCTCTAGCAAGGCCAGACTTCCTAAGCCTCCCCAAAGAGTGCCAGCACTTGAGGGCCAAGTATTCAAATGCCTGAGGCTGTGAGGGACATTCTCATCCAAACCACTAGAACCTGACTGTTTCTTCTAAGGAGAAGGGTCAGGAGGTTGAGGGCTGAGGAGAAAGCTTAGCAGGTACAAGAGCTGCATCCAGGCCAAGGTGCAAAGTGGGATTCTCAGTCACTTTGAAGATTGAAGATTAGATTCAGACAGTTAAGACAGTTGCCAAGCTCACTCACTATGGAAACCTGTTTGCTCTCCAGTTCCTTCTGTGTCGACAGAAAACATGGGCCATTTCTTAAGGCTAAGACTCCCTCCTGTGAGAAAGGAAGAGCCAGCCTCCATGGAGAACTAGTTCAAAGGAAAATTAAAATTACACCTTAGGGTTTTGTTGGATAGTTTCTTTTTAAAATACTTTTTATATTTATCATTTGTTTATCATGTTCATGTGTGTGTGCTCGTGCTATCGTGTATGTGTAGAGGTCAGAGGACAACTTGTAG
This sequence comes from Alexandromys fortis, assembly GCF_014885135.2. Taxonomy (NCBI): domain Eukaryota; kingdom Metazoa; phylum Chordata; class Mammalia; order Rodentia; family Cricetidae; genus Alexandromys; species Alexandromys fortis. The sequence continues at coordinate 884 of NW_026074534.1, forward strand.
AAGGCAGTTCTTGCCTTCCATCGTGTGGGGCCTGGGGTGGAACACAGGTTCTCAGACCTGGCAGCAGATGCCTGTATTTGCTGAGACATCTCGCCAGCTTCTTTGCTGGCTAATTTCTTAATGCCTGTGCCTTCTTTTTTACATAATTTATATGTGTATGTGTGTGAGAGAGGATACTTGTGTGCCATAGCATGTGCATAGGTGTCAGAGGACAATGTTCAGGAGTCATTTCTTCCTACCATGTAGCTTTTTATTATTTTAAATTGTGTGTGTGGGATATGTACCATGAGTGCAGGTGCCCTCAGAGGACAGAGGAACAGATGTGCTAGAGCTGCAGTTACAGCTGGTCGTGAGCCACTGCGCATGTGCTTTGAGAACCGAGCACTAGCCCTCTGCAAGAAAAAAATAAGCTCTTAGCCTCTGAGCCCTCACTAGGCCCTCCTCAGTTGTGGGGTCAGAGGACAGCTCTCAGGAGTTGATTCTCCCTGACACTTTATGAGACCCAAGGGTGAGACTCAGGTTGTCAGGCCTACACATAAGTTCCTCAGCCTGCTGAACCGTCTCCCTGGCCTCCACCTTTCTCTACACTTGTCATCGTCCTGTGTGATAGAATGGCTACCCTCTGGGCTGGAGAGATGGCTCAGTGGTTAAGAGCATTGCCTGCTCTTCCAAAGGTCCTGAGTTCAATTCCCAGCAACCACATGGTGGCTCACAATCATCTGTAA
>NW_026074535.1:0-1559 GCF_014885135.2 Alexandromys fortis
TGGTTTTTCGAGACAGGGTTTCTCTGTGGCTTTGGAGCCTGTCCTGGAACTAGCTCTGTAGACCAGGCTGGTCTCGAACTCACAGAGATCCGCCTGCCTCTGCCTCCCGAGTGCTGGTATTAAAGGCTGCGCCACCATCGCCCGGCTGGAAAGAGGGGTTTAAAGTTCTTGTGAGCTTGGTGGTGTGGCTCTTCTTTCTTGAATGTTCCTCCAGGGCATCAGGCAAAAAGCAACTGTATGTGGAACTACCTGGGAAGATACCTTTTGAAAATACCCCCCCCCCCACACACACACACCGCGTACAAAGTAGTCTGATCAGGGTTTCCCTCCTCCGGGCCCTCCCAGATTCTCCCTACCCACCCAAATCCACACCCTTCCTTTTCCTCTCTCTCATTAGAAAATAGACATATAATAAAGAACCAAAGAATCGCAGACATAGACACACACATTCATACAGAGATCCCATAAAAACACGAAGTTGGAAACCACAGTATACAACAAAAAGGCAAAAATGCAGACAAAACTTAAGAGAAAGACCTCTAAAACCACAATTTTTATTATGTGACTTGCTCTTAAAATGTGGTTTGTATGCCAGCAAGACTCCAGGAGAGAAAACTAATTGTTCATTTGTGAGTGATTATCAGTTGGAGATGGCTTCTGGGGTAAGGACGGAGCGGACGTCCACTTCCCCTTAGCACTGAGGCCCAGCAGGCCCCGTGCATGCCGCCAGTCTCTGAGTTCCTATGGCTGCTGTGTTTGGGAGACCTTGCGGCCTTGGTGTCCTCCAGGATTTTTACACCCTTCCTGCCTCTTCACGAGGGTTCCCAGAGTTCTGAGGGAAGGGCTGAGAGTCCCAAGGTCTTTCACTCCGCACTCCGCCCCGCTGTGTTGTGGTTTCTGTTCATTCCCACCTGCTGAGGTCAGATTCCCCGTCAGCTAGACTAGCTCCTGGGAAGAGACTGGCTGGCCTTGAACTCACAGAGAACTGCCCGCCTCTGACTTCCTGGGATTAAAGGCGTGTGCTACCACCGCCTGGCCTCTTCACCTCTCTGGGCCAGTCATGCTTTTAATTAATAAGTTAATTTTGATTATTTTCCCTAGTAGTGTACCCCATGTGCAATACCTGCAAAGGCCAGCAGAGGGCACTGGATCCCCTGGAACCAACTCCAGTTCAGGGGGTCCAGCCTGGCCCGCCCTCCCTCCCTCCCTTTCGCTAAAGATCACTAATGCTATCTAGCAGTGCTGGAGCTGGGCCCTGGGACCTAGTGCCTGCTGTCAGGGCCACCAGGGTATTATCTCCTGGAAGACTATCCAAGGAGCTGGGCCTAGATGACACACACCTTTAATCCAAGCACTTGGGAGGCAGAGGCAGGTGGGTCTCTGTGAGTGGGAGTTCAGCCTGGTACATAAAGCAAATTTCAGGACAGCCAGGGCTGTTACACAGAGGAAATCCTGTCTCAAAAAAAGAAAGACCAAACCAAAACAAAAAACCCTGCATGGCATGTGGAAGCAGGCGTCCAAGTGGCCACCAGATACAGGTTTCCACAGACCCCCCCCCC
>NW_026074536.1:0-1555 GCF_014885135.2 Alexandromys fortis
GAGGAGGGAAGGGGAGAGAGGAGGAGAGAGGAAGCAGGGGGAGGGAGGGAGGGAGCTTGGAGCCAGAATGGGGGGGGTGCCTTGGCAGTGTTAACTCCTTCACTGCTGGCAGGAGCCCGGATAATGGGAAAGGAGATAGAAGCAGGAGCAGAGAGGCCCTACGGCAAACATGGAGATCTAGCTAGCCTCGGTGATGACAGCAAAGACAAGGAGGATGGATTTCATTTCTTAAAAGGAAAAAGCCCACAGCTGGGATGGGGCATCCCTGGAGGGAGGCCACAGCATGGGGTAGGGTCTGAGGGAGGGGCTGGCAGCAGGGACTCCTTCGGGCCTAGTTCTCCCCCAGGATTCCCAGGAAGTCTGAAAAGTAATTATGGCCTGGCCTCTCTGGTGCTGAAACTGGGGCAATCCAACAAAGGGGAGAAGGAGAAGGGGTACAGGGCTGGTTGGCCACAGAAAGAGCACTCTCAGTAGCCCCAACCCCTCAGGCAGTACTCAGGATTTTGTTGCCAAGGCCCATAAGTCTCAGTTTAATATTTTAGTAAGGAATTTGTGTGTCCCTCCAGTCCTGCCTGCTCAGTCAGGAAGCCAGGCACCCACCTTCACCCCCTTACCTGGCCCTCAGAGATGGAAGCCTCATAATAGTCCAGAATGTCTGTTACAGGAAGAGAACTAAGTCACCGCCCACATCCCAGGCCTCTCTGGCCACCCCTGCTACCCATGCCTTCTGTTTGCCAAGACAAGCTCCTCTAGTTAGGCTGATGGATATTGACAGGGGGGGGGGCACAGAGGGATGACTCTACAGAAGCTACAGCTTGGACCAGGTACCCTCAGGCTTCTATCCAGTCCAGAACCTGGAACACTTGCCCTCAGAGGCCCAGGCCAGCCCTTTCCACCGTGACCCCTCAGAACCCTGGAATTACTCACCCAGCAAGGCCTGGAAGAGGTCACTGTGCAGCACTGTAAGGAGGGGAGGTGCCCACCGCAATAGTGGGGGTGCCAAGAGCCAGAGGGCTGACCTGGGAGCTGGTGAGAAGCAAGTGACAAAGGGTTGCGGCCAAGCCACTTACACATTTAGTCATCTAAGGAGTCCCCAGCCTTTGTCCTTTCACTCCAGACCCCATAGTGAGACCCGGGCCCCTATCACAGATCCAGAGCTCCCTTCCAAAGACCCGTTTTTCACCTCTTGGTTTCTGGGACATCTCTTTCTTCTCTTGCTTTAATCTCCCTAATCCGACCAGATTGGAGTTGAGCTGCCTTTTCCCTAAGCAGTTGCAGCTCCTAAAGTAGGCAAGCAGACCGTGGTGTCATTCTGCCACGGGACCCCACATGCCACTTTGCACCACATAGTATGCGCCCCAAAAGCCAGTATAATTTAGCTACTTTCCTGAAAAGTGGGAAAGAGGGATTCTCTAGCCGGGCGGTGGTGGCGCACGCCTTTAATCCCAGCACTTGGGAGGCAGAGGCAGGCGGATCTCTGTGAGTTCGAGACCAGCCTGGTCTACAAGAGCTAGTTCCAGGACAGGCTCCAAAACCACAGAGAAACCCTGTCTCA
>NW_026074537.1:0-1604 GCF_014885135.2 Alexandromys fortis
AAAAAAAAAAAAAAAAAAAAAAAAGAAAAGAAAAAGAAATAAAATCCGTACTTTCAGAAATCCACATGCACACAGCAGCATTTACAAGCACAAATTCAGTCAGAATTTTGAGACCAAGTTCAAGGGTTTCCTGAGTAAACTGCCACTGTTAGGTTCCAACTGATTTGATAATTTGAAATGAATGAAAATGCAATTTACCTATTTCTCATTTGAGGCAAAGTCTTAAAGTTTAATAACTTAAATTGTCAGGCGGTGATGGCACATATCTTTAATCCTACCCAGCATTTGGGAAGCAGAGGCAGGCAAATCTCTGAATTTGGGGCCAGCTTGGTCTACAGCGAGTTCCTACTTCCTGGTCTACAGCCAGGGCTACATGGAGAAACGCTGCCTTGGGAAAACCAAAAGTTTAAATATTTATACTACTTTACATCTCATTTATTAGTTGGTAATTCTGTAAGTGCTGTTGGTAACCCTAGAGTGGCAGAGCCCCAAAACGTAGATCAGATTACCAGGCCAGAGATGCTGTGGGATTCTGAGTAAATTGGGTAAAGTCTCCCAGCCTTGGTTTCTTTCTGTGTGGTCCCAAAATGATAGTGGTCACGCCCCATGGTGGTAATTTAATCCCATTACTTGGGAGGTAGAGGCAGGGGTGTCTCTGTAAATCTGAGCCCAGACTGGTAGGCAGAGTGAGTTCCAGGACAGCTGGGGCTACACAGAGAAACCTGACCTGGAAAAAGTAAACCAAACCAAACCAAACCAACCCAACCAAACAAAACCCCACCAAAAAACACCAAGGCTGTGGGATTGCTCAGGGCAAGAGACTGATTTTAAGGTGAAAACCTGGAATTTCAAACCAGTTGTTCACAGAAAAAACAAACAAACAAACAAACAAAACAACAACAACAAAACGCCCTTATCTCAACAGTCAGGAAGTTGAGGCAAGAACTCATAAATTCAATCAGGCATTATTAAGACTGTCTCAGAAATGGAAGAGATACAGGGAGTAGGTGATGAGAGAGAAGGGGAAAAGAAGGAAGAGGGAGAGAGAAGAGGGAAGGAAGTGGGGGGGGAGGGTAGAAAACATGAAAATATCCCCACCCACTCAAAAATATAATTATAACTTCAGGAGACCGCCACATACTCGAGTATATGGGCTGCAGAAATTGGACTTCATGTGTTTAAAATAAAATGAGGAAACAAAGTGCTATGGATATGTAAGACAGTGGTTCCCGATGGAATTGGGGTAGTGGCCGTTAGAATCAAAATGCAATGTATAAAGTTCTCAAAAGAAATTATACAAAGATATATAGTGAAATAAAAATGAAACAGGGCCAATTGGAACCAGGAATTCCAATGGCTCAGTAGCTACACCCTTCCTGGTAGGAGGAGCCCAATAATCCGGAAGCTGGTTTAGAGATTAGTAGATCAAATGTGATTGGATGCCTGGGGCTAGTGGCGAGGCATTTCCCCGCCCACCGCCAGTATAAAGGAGCTTTGGCGACCCCTGCTTCTCACGGGCACTCTGGCAGCCAAAGCGCTCGCTGCTCGTGCACGCTGCTCGCTCCATCTCCAGAGAGGCAGGAACAGAACTCCGTCTCCAGAGA
>NW_026074538.1:0-1616 GCF_014885135.2 Alexandromys fortis
AAAAAAAAAAAAAAAAAGAGAGAGAAAAGAAAAGAATCAAACATTCACATTCAGCCAGGCGTTAGCCTACTTTAACCAGACAGACTAGAAAACCTGCAATGCGCAGGACAGTCAGAAGGCTCTTCCATAACTGTCATTCCATCATTGGGCCTTGTTAGTCCTGAATGAAATGATGAGCTGGTCCTGACAGATGTCGAAAGGAAGACCTAAACAAGCTGATTCTTTGTGTGTGTGTGTGTGTGTGTGTGTGTGTGTGTGTGTGTGTGTGTGTGTGTTTGCTTGCTTGCTTGCTTGCTTGCTTGCTTGTTTTTTGAGACAGGGTTTCTTTGTGTAGCATTGGCTATCCTGGAACTAGCTTGTTAGATCAGACTGGCCTCAAACTCATGGAGATCTACCTGCCTCTGCTTCCCAAGTGATGGAATTTAAGGTGTGAGCCACTACTGTCTAACTAAGATATTCTACTGTTTCTTAGAATAGATAGCACACATAACTATAGAAATACCAACATACCCAGATTCTGAGAGACAAACAGATCCCAAACATAGCTCCTACCAAGGTAACATTCACGATGTCTGCTGTCTGCTTTATTTACTAAAATACAAGTGAAATATCACTACATTTCCCCCTTTTTGTCTAAAATTAAAAAAGAAGTCTACAACTAACATAAGAAAACTATGTGTAATAAGTACAATGATATTATATAATATATACAGACAATAAATACATCAATAATATCTAGTCCATTTGTGTTTGACAAATTCAGAGATTTACTCCATATCTATCGTATCTTGGTGTGTCCAAAGTCTTATTCATAATTTCCACACACAGAACTAGAAGAATAGAACTCATAAGGAAAAGAAAAATCAATGAATAGAAACTGCCCAGAGGGGCCTGTGAGTTGGCCCAGTCTCCCGGAGGACCCAGCTTCAGTTCCCAGCACCCACCTGGCATCTCACAAGTATCTGTAACTCTAGTACCAAGCGATCTGATGCCCTCTTCTTAAGTCTTTGGACACTGCACATACATGATGCACAGACATATGTTCAGGCACAACACTCATGCCCATAAAATAAGAAATAAATATTTCAAATGATTCAGAAAGATACAGATGTTAAAATTAGAAGATAAAACAGTTGCCCTGAGTGCTTGCCGTACGCTGAGAGATAAAGGAAATTTCCATCATGTTAAGTTTAGTCACGTAAGCTATAAACAAGATGTAGATTGGAAAATGCAATACAGACAAGAGTACATTGAACCAATGGAAAATTAGACACCCACAAGAAAAGCCCAGTCCACCTGGAAACACAGCAAATAGAAAAGCTTTTACGTGAAAACGAGATTTTCTCTTAAAGTCTCAAAAAATGAAAGCAGACCATTTGTGTGCTATGAGCTATAAACTCAAGGGGCCTGACATCTGCAGTTAGGATTCCTGAAGATCAGAGAAGAGGAGGGGAGACAGAAGTATCCCAATAAATGATGGCAAAATGTTGATGAATTAAACGAAAGTAGATTGGCCAAGCTCAACTCAAGAAAGCAAAGACACTAAAGGACATTATAATCCAGTCTCTCAAAAAAAAAAAAAAAAAAAAAAAAAAAAAAAAAAAAAAAAAAAAAAA
>NW_026074539.1:0-1604 GCF_014885135.2 Alexandromys fortis
AGCATTTCCTTAAGTGTCTTTCAGCCATTGTAGATTCATCTGTTCAGAGTTCTCTGTTTAGGTCCCCATTTTTTTTTATTGGATTATTTGTTCTTTTGATGTCCAATTTCTTGAGTTCTTTGTATATTTTGGAGATCAGATCTCTGTCTGATGTGGGGTTAGTGAAGATCTTTTCCCATTCTGTAGGCTGTCGTTTGGTCTTGCTGACCATGTCCTTTGCTTTACAGAAGCTTTTCAGTTTCAGGAGGTCCCATTTAGTAATTGTTTCTCTCAGTGTCTGTGCTACTGGAGTTATATTTAGGAAGTGGTTCCTTGTGCCAATGTGTTCAAGTGTACTCCACTTTCTCTTCTATAAGGTTCAGTATGGCTGACTTTAAGTTGAGGTCTTTGATCCATTTGGAGTTAAGTTTTGTGCATGGTGATAGATATGGGTCTATTTTCATTCCTCTACATGGTATGTAGATTGCTTTTGGTAAGGTTGCCATTTTTACTATGTTAATTCTACCTACCTAAAAGCATGGGAGATCTTTCCACTTTCTGGGGTTTTCTTCAATTTCTTTCTTCAAAGATTTAAGGCATGTTCCTTGTATCCCTGCTTTCTCCAAGAATGAATGGTGTATTTTGTCAAAGGTCTTTTCAGCATCTAATGAGAGGATCATTTTTTTTCAGTTTGTTTATATGGTGAATTGATCTCTGGGATGAAGTCTACTTGGTCATAGGGAATGATTTTTCTTATGTGTTCTTGGATTCAGTTTGCCAGTATTTTATTGAGCATTTTTGTATCAATGTTAATAAGTGAGATTGGTCTGTATCTCTTTTTATTAGTAATGTTTTTGCGTGGTTTGGGTACCAGGGTAATTGTAGTCTTTTAAAAACAATTTGGCAATGTTACTTCTGTTTCTATTGTGTGGAACAATTTGAGGACTATTAGTATTAGATTTTTGAAAATTCTGGAATTCTGTAGAATTTGTGCAGAAACCATCTAGTCATGGGCTTATTTTGGTTAGAATACTTTTGATGACTCTTTCTATTTCTTTAGTGGTTATAGGTCTATTTAATTTGCTTACCTGGTCTTGATTTAGTTTTGGTAAGTGCTATTTATCAAGAAAATTGTCTATTTCCTTTAAGCTTTACAATTTTGTGGAGTACAGGTTTTCGAAGTATGACCTGACAATTCTCTGGATTTCCTCCATGTCTGTGGTTATGTCCCCTTTTTCATTTCTGATTTTGTTAATTTGTATATTCTCTGTTTGCCGTTTGCTTAGTTTGTCTATTTTGTTGATTTTTCTCAAAGAACTAACTCTTTGTCTCATTTATTCTTTGTATTGTTTTCTTTCATTTTATTTTATTGATTTCAGCTCTCAATTTGATTATTTCCTGCTGTCTAGTCATTATGAGTGAATTGTTTCTCTTTTGTTCTAGAGTTTTCAGGTGTTCTGCTAACTGATTAGTGTGGAATTTTTCAGGTTCTTTATTTCTTTCTTTTGCCGTGTCCCCCATATATATATATATATATATAAAATTGTAAACATACGCAGTCTATATTACATTTGCTTCTATCTGCTGTTTGCATGTCTGTCAGTCAGTCTAGGGACAGATCTCAG
>NW_026074540.1:0-1603 GCF_014885135.2 Alexandromys fortis
TGCCCTCTGAGCTATCTCGCAGGTCCTACTCCAGTCTTTTTTTCCCTCCCTCCCTCCCTCCCTCCCTCCCTCCCTCCGATTTTTTTTTTTCTAATTTTTTTTCCACTGCTGGGCATTGAGCCTAGGCTTTGTAAATGCTGCGCATGCGCTTTGCCACTAAGGCGAAGGCCTGCCCGGTGCAGGGTACAGATCAGGCCAAGCTCCCCAGAAGAGCATGAAAGTGCTTCTGCCCACTGCTGGAGGAAGATTTTGTGTTTGGTTTTGGTTTTGGTTTTTCAAGACAGGGTTTCTCCTGTGTCACAGCCTTGGCTGTCCTGGAACTCGGTTTGTAGACCAGGTTGGCCTCAAACTCACAGAAATCTGCTTGCTTATAGGCCTCTTGAGTGCTGACATTAAAGTGTGTCTAGGGAGGTTCTTTTTTTTTTTAATGAGAATTTTTTAAAAAAAGATTTATTCTGTGTGCAGTGGTGCTTTGCCTGCATGTGTGACTGTGTGAGGGCATCAGATCCCTTGGAACTGGAGTTACAGACAGTTGTGAGATGCCATGTGGGTGCTGGGCATTGAACCTGGGTCCTCTGGAAAGGCACTCAGTGCTCTTAACCACTGAGCCATCTCTCCTGCCCCGTTGTTTCTTCTAATGGAAGGTTCCCCACATCTGCTAGTAGATTTATTTACATAGCGGTGCTAGATAGACAGACGGACAGTCTTCCTCTCCTCTCTAACTAGGCAAGGGGAGAATTCTCATTGTTATAAATAAGTGTTAGTGGTTAATTAATGGCCCTGTGTCTGACATTGCTTGAAATGGTTATTCATGTACATATATGCATTGTTAATCTTTGCCATGACCCTATGAAGTAGATGTAGTTCTTATTCCTGTATTATAGGGGAGAGGCCGAGACTCAAAGAAGCTGAGTTGCTCACTGGGATCACTGTTGGGGGCATGGGGTCGGTCCTTGACCCAGGCAGCCTATTTCTAGAAGCAGTAGATGCTCCATGTTCACCCAGCAAGCGAGCTCCGGATTCGGGTAGGTGTCTTGGGGTCCATCAGAGCATCTGTGTGGTGTTTGGGTTTGCGGGGTGCTTGCTCTCTCAAAGACATCCTGACTCTGGACTCCTGGGGGCCAGTAGTGCCTCGGCTGCTGTGCGTAACACAAGAGGTGGCTTCTGGCAAGGGATGGTGCTCTCCTTTTGGGCGATTCTGGTCATGTCTGACAAGGTGTCTATTAACAACATGTAGAGGGACAGCCTGTTCCCATTTCATACAACAAACGTAACTGGATTCCCCGGGAGGAGAGCTGCGAACTAAAGACCATGTGAGCAGAAAGGAAACAGTAGTGTACCTCTGGGGACAACCGAGAGTAGGTAGTGCTGGCCACATGGGGCTGGGGGTCATTTGGGATGTGGCGCGCACAGAGAGGAAAGGGGAGACTTGGTTGCTACCAAGACAGCATGTGTGGCCACTGGGCTGCAGGAAATTGAGTCTCTCTATTGGCTTCTGGTTTCTGGAGGAACAGTGTGTGACTGCTCAAGTCAGTTCCCTTCCGGAAGGTGAATGAATCTCCGCGATCCCTCAGGTCCGTACCATGGAAGGCCTTGGTCAGAG
>NW_026074541.1:0-1617 GCF_014885135.2 Alexandromys fortis
GGGGGGGGGGGGGGGGGGGGGGGGGGGGGGGGGGGGGGAGGCGTGTAATATGGGATACCAAAAGGAGTTGAGGATCTGAAAGGCAGATGACCAGAAGGCTGTGATGGGTCTAGGTGCACTAGATAATCTTCCTCTAACCCCAGTAGGGTGGCACTGACTCGCAAGGGCCTTCAAAGTAGAAAGGACTCAGTCCATTAAAAGCAGCTCTAGTCCTTTGCATACTGAGCCTTCTGCAAATGTCTCTTGAGCAAAGGCTTCCTGGTGGACTCAGTGGCTCTTTGTGACACTTTCTCTCAGCCTCAGTCCTCAGTACCAGCTAAAGCAGGGCTGATCTCAGCAGATCGACACCTATGCTTAAAACCAGTCAGTTTTTCCTTTGTGCTGTAGTGGCCTTGAACCCCAGAGCCACCTCTTCAGGCATCGTCAGTGATTTTTGCAGAGATTTAAGTAATCACTTTCCCTCAGCTCCATTAGGCATGTCTGCCGTTTTATCTTGTTCTGTGCATGAATGTTCTCAGGCTGCCCCAGTTGCTCCAAATGAGTACAAGTAAATGGGGTGTGTCATTATTCCTGCTCCTGGGAACAGAAAGATGCCGGAGACGAAGTCTAATCCCTGGGTTGGGGACGGGGAGAGAAACGAGTTAGTGCCTATGTATAGGACAGGTTCTGCTGTGTGTGTTAAATGGCTGCAAAGGAGCCAGGAAGAAACAGCAGGGATTTTTTAGGCAGTGAATGGATGCTATGTTTTTACAGTGTCCCCTAAAAATACCCATGCTGGAAATGTAATGCTCAAATGTGTTTTAATGGGATTTGGAAGTGGAAGCTTTAAGTGGTGGTAATTAGGGCCAGGTGAGGTCATAAGGCAAGGCCCCAGAAAGGGAAAGAAAGTTTGGAGCTGGCATGTTTGCTCTGTCTTCCCATGTGATGCCCACACCTTGTTATGCGGCAGCAAGAGGTTGACCGGATGATGACGTCATGTTCCTGGGCTTCCCGGGCACCAGAGGCATAGGCAAGTAGTATTTTATTCTTCAAAATTTCTCCTGTCTATAGTTGTTCAGTTAGAGCAACAAAATAAACCAAGGCAAGAGAGTATTGGGACGGGGGTGGTGGGCACGGGTTGATCAGTTTGTAACAAGTTCAATTAAACTGATATGCCTTGATTATTATATTTTGCTTGCTGGGTTGATTTATGGAAACAGAAGCAGTTCTGAATTTCTTCTTATAGAGAAAGACACACAGAGAGAGGGGAGAGGTGGTTTTATGTGCTGGTTAGAAAGAGAAAGTTTGGGATGGCAGTTTCTGAAGAGGCTATCACTGGACTTTGTGTTATCCTCACTCCTGTTCTTACCTCGGAGCACTAGGAATTGAGCCTATCTGTCACAGCGCGTGCACACACACACACACACACACACACACACGCTAGCCTACTCTACTGCCTGACTCCACATCCAGCCCTTTTAAAACTTTGAGATAAGAACTCAATTCGTTGGGCTGGAGAGATGGCTCAGTGGTTAAGAGCACCGCCTGCTCTTCCAAAGGTCCTGAGTTCAATTCCCAGCAACCACATGGTGGCTTACAACCATCTGTAATGAGATCTGGTGCCCTCTTCTGGCCTGC
>NW_026074542.1:0-1606 GCF_014885135.2 Alexandromys fortis
CTCAACACTATTAAAAGATATTATCCACTAACTTCTTTTTTTTTTTTTTCGAGACAGGGTTTCTCTGTGGTTTTGGAGCCTGTCCTGGAACTAGCACTGGGGAAGTAGAGGAAGGAGGGATCAACAGTTCATTCTAGGCTACACAGTGAGGTTTTTGTTGTTGTTGTTTTTGTTTTTGAGACAGGGTTTCTCTGTGGTTTTAGAGCCTGTCCTGGAACTAGCTCTTATACACCAGGCTGGTCTCGAACTTACAGAGATCCACCTACCTCTGCCTCCCAAGTGCTGGGATTAAAGGCGTGCGCCACCACCGCCCAGCCCACCAAGACCATTTTTATACAGCACTGGGAACCGAACCCAGGACTCACACATGCTAGCATGTGTGACGAGTGTTCTACTAGCTGAACCATATCACCATGCTGCTTCTGCTTCTTTGAAGCAGGTTTTCACGTCTAGCCTAGACTGTCCTTGAACTTTCTATGTAGTCAGATTCCCTCTATTTAGGCTGGCCTTGTCCTAGGAGAATTTTAGTGCTTTTACATGCCTTCCCGAACTTTCTCCTTGGTGAAGTATCAGTTTCACCATTGTACTTCTTCAGAACCTTTGTCTGGCTTTCATTTTGAGGCAGGGTCTAGCTACGTAGACCAGGCTGGCCTCAAACTTGTATTTATTCTTCTGCTTCAGCTTCCTGAACGCTGGGGTTACAGGTGTGTGCCACCAAGCCTTGCTCTTTGGTCAGCTGACTTTTCTCACTCTGTCCCCTCCTTCATTTGTGCTCCTAGAGGCTCTGACTCTGGTCCAGCGCTGCTGTTATCTCAAATTCTTCCTCATATTTACTCTTCAAAACGCCTTTTTAGACTGTCAGAAAAATCTGTAAAAAAAAAAAAAAAGATAGGATTTAGCCAGGCAGTGGGGACGCACACCTTTGATCTCAGCAGAGGAGGCAGAGGCAGGTGGATCTCTGAGTTTGAGGCCAGCCTGGTCTACAGAGTGAGCTCCAGGACAGCCAGGACTGTACACAGAGAAACCCTGTCTCAAAGGAAGGAAGGAAGGAAGCAAGCAAGCAGGCAAGCATTTATAGGTGCTTCCCAACTCTGCACTGAAATAGTGTTATACCTGGAACACGGGCTTTATGCATAGCAGGCACGTGCTCTACCCTTGACCTACACTGCCAGCTCTGGGAGACGCCATCTCTTCTTTTCAATACAATAGACACAAGATCACTTAACACTTGGAAATGTGGCTAGCTCATGGGCCGGAGATGGTATAAGCTCATGCATGAAGTCCTGAGTTGGGTACTTGGTACTCATAAACTAGGTGTGGTAGCTCCCGCCCCCACACATAATCCTAGTCCTTGAGAGGTGGGGTAAAGAGGATCAGAAACTCAGGTCCTCTTTAGGGAGTTCGTGGTCAGTTTAAGACCCCATTTCTCCAAACAATAATAAGTAAGAATGGCAAGTTTCACAATAAAGTGAATCCTTTTTTATGATTTTATTATGTATACAGTATTCTGCCTGCAGGCCAGAAGAGGGCACCAGATCTCATTACAGATGGTTGTGAGCCACCATGTAGTTGCTGGGAATTGAACTCAGGACCTTTGGAAGAGCAG
>NW_026074543.1:0-1602 GCF_014885135.2 Alexandromys fortis
CTGGTTTCAGGGCCAGGGTGGATTTTTCCGGATGGCCCTATTACCCTACACTAGGTCTCCTTTATAGCTCCTTCATCTGTCTAATATTTGTTCACCACCTGGATCTGCCATCCTTCTGATCTCCAGTCCCTTCAGCCAGGCTCATCCTGCTCTTTGCTTCTGCAGCCAAACAAGAAAAGAAAAGGAAAGAAAAGAAAAGAAAAGAAATAGTAAATAGAAAACAACTGCTGGATCTTATGAATTTATGGTTATTCCATAAATTATAACATTATAAACAAACACACATGATCTGCCTTTGTTTCTGACATAAGATGCACACAGCAGAACGGGAAAAGCTACAGGCACCAAGACTGTTTTCCTCAATCCGAAGGAAGGACTGGGAACCCATGGATCAAAGCTTGTGGCCAAACAAAGCCCCCCGGTCCCTGAGAAGTAACCTGCAAAGACAACTCCAAAGCCAGCCACCTGATGGCTATGGCACCTGCACAGCTGGTGGCATTTTTCCACTCCAGCTCTTTCTTGGGAGTCTATAATTGGGGCAACACACGAGACAGGCACTCTCTCCAGCAACTAACTAGGGATGCGGCCGTTCTCCTGTGGCTCCCGTCCCTCCTCTGCTCACCAGTGCAGCTTTCTTTCTAAAGTCCTGTCTTACAGAAAAGCATGGGTCTCAGAAGACCGACCATCACAGCAGAGCATGCCTGCTTTGTACTGGCTAATCTTTGAGTATCCACCTCTTCCAGGGGAAACCTCATTGCCTACTTCAGCAGGTTAGAGGGGAATCAATTCCACAGTAGTTTAGGGATCTCATCTGTAGAGCTCCAAACAGCACAAGCTCCGTCTCTCCCAGAAGCAGGCTACATACAGTCTTACAGAACTGGGTGTCTTGGAACCCCCCCCCCCCATGGCCCTGACATTTCATGGTGGCCTCTCCACTTCAGCTCTCACTCTGAGCTGTCCTTTGCTCACTGATTCATAAAGGGCTAATCTGTGCTGTAAGGAGGAACTCGGTATTCAAACAGACTTAGATTCCCCCTGGCTATCTAGCCTACCTATCAAGAAACAATAATCTAGTTGTATTTGAAGAGAAGCCAGTTACAAAAAGAAGGAGCCAGGATATCCGCAGGCACTTTCTGGAGAGTTCTTTTTTCCTTTACTTGCTGATTGCTTGCCTCCTGCACACGGGTGCTTCTAAAGTTGCTGAGACTATAAATTGGTGTGTGTGTGTTCAACACAGTCAGAGCCAACATGAAGACATCCACAGTCTTGGTTCTGCTGGCTTTGATTGCCTGTACTCTGGCTTCTACCACAAGTAAGGGGCTAAAGAATGACAGGCTGAGAGTAGAGAGGACTCAAAGGTCACCAGGGCCTGAGACTCCGGCTGCCACAAGGGAAAGCCATGTGTTTACTGTGTGGATCAAAACTCACTTTTTTTGACCTATATGAGTGATCATACCACATTTCTTATATGAGAGAGAGAGAGAAGGAGAGAGAGAGTTAGAGTTGATCTGACAGAAGCTGGGTTAAAGATCAGAAAAGCTCACCTAGTTTGGAGATGTGCCTTGGATGTGGGGGTCACAGGAGCCATTGCTCACAGATGAA
>NW_026074544.1:0-1597 GCF_014885135.2 Alexandromys fortis
CTTTTTCTTTTTCGAGACAGGGCTTCTCTGTGGTTTTGGAGCCTGTCCTGGAACTAGCTCTTGTAGACCAGGCTGGTCTCGAGAGATTTGCCAGCCTCTGCCTCCCTAGTGCTGGGATTAAAGGCGTGCGCCACCACCACCCGGCCTCTTTAGCTTTTTGATTGAGACAGAGTTTCTTATAGTCTCGGCTGATACTCCTGACTTTATTTCCCAAACGCTGGGCTTACAATATCTACCACCACGCCCAGCTCCCAAATCTTTTAATAAACAGTCAATTTTACCTAAAAGTAACCTCAAATGCTATAGGAGTGTTGAAGGCAAACGATTGTGAAATAGAAACAAGGAAGCATGCCTGTAAGTTCTAAGTTAAAATGTATATAAATGTTTTATGGTTACGACTGTGAAGCTTTTAATAGATGATTTTGTACCTCAGCAAAACCAAAGAACAGGGTAAGGTAAGGAGGCTAATGGTAATGTAGAGGGTGAGGAGTCTCTGGGATCAAGCGTGTGAACTTGAGCAGGCAATTCAGCGGAACCTTCTGGGGGAGGTTTTAAGCAAATGTATAAACAGAACATTCAGGAGGCAGCGTTCTGATTTGTAGCGGCTGTGTTTCTTAGGGCTTGGCTTTTGTTTGCACGCGTTTCCAAGGAGACAGTCACAGCTGGGAAACGTTAAAATACAGGAACTTTAAGAAATGACCCACGCCCTAAAACGGAAGGTAAAAACGAGCAGGTGCCAAGGTCACCCCTTAACTAATAACCAGGCGTGCAGCAAAACGGAAGGAACTCTGACCCTAACAAACATGGCTTCCGGTTACTTCCGTTTTCCTTTTCGTAATTTGGCTCTGCGACTTCTCGCGATTTTATATTGGCTCTACTTAGCAAACGCCTGGCCTTCTACCTGTGGAGAAGGCGGGCTAGGGAGGAGGAGCTACGCTCTGATTGGTTGCTATGCTGCAGCGTTTCTGGCCGCGCCCCGACCCTGATTGGCTATCGAGAGGGGGCGGCTTGAGAGGCGGTGGCAGCGGCGTGGGGAGCCATGGGTCAGCCAGCCAAGGTGACAGGGCTGGGGAGGAGGGACAGGGAGGCTGAAGATCAGGACCCTCGGCAGGGGAGGGAGGCGACGCGAAGGGACGCAGAGTGGAAGAGTCAGTGGAAGAGGGTGACGACCTTGAGAGCAGTGGGAGGGAAGGGAGACGGCCCAGAGGGAGAGCGAGTGAGGAGGGTGACCACCCCAGTCGGCGGTGAGCGGAGGAGGGGGACCCCGAGGGGCGCTGAGTGGAAAATAGTGACAGCCGTGGGGGACAGTGATTGAGGGGGTGACAACCATGAGAGATGGTGAGTGGAGGAGGGTGATGATCGCAAACTGACCGCCCTTGCCTTCATAAAGAAACCAGTAGTAAGAAGATTATAGACAATAAAATCGAAGGAAGTTTTGTGAGGCTGAAACTAGGATTTAACTTACCTAGAGGAATTCAGAAATCCCTAGAGAGGGAGTGGCTGCATTGCTGAACCTCTTGTTCATGGCTGTCCCAGACAACGTAGGTCTGGTCTCAAAATTTTTTTTTTTTTTTTTTTTTTTTTTTTTTTTTTTTTT
>NW_026074545.1:0-1633 GCF_014885135.2 Alexandromys fortis
AAACTGCCTAGGCTCTCACGAAACCAATAGGTACAGTAGGATCAAAAACCCATTGCCATTGTTCTTGAGGTCTCAGTAGTCCTCATTGTCCGCTATGTTCAGCGAGACCGGTTTTAACCCAGGCTTTTTCAGAACCAGGCCAGCTGGCCTTGGTGAGTTCCCGATAGAACATCCCCATTGTCTCAGTGTGTGGGTGCACCTCTCGCGGTCCTGAGTTCCTTGCTCTTGCTCTCTCTCCTTCTGCTCCTGATTTGGACCTTGAGATTTCAGTCCTCTCCACGTTGTTATTTGTGAACTGGTGACCCCCGCCCCGAAGAAAACCCCGCCTACAAGCTATTCTAGTCTACTTAGTGCAGTCCAGGCCAGTGAGATACATGTCTCAAAATAAAAGTGGACAATGTCTGAGAAACAACTGAGGTTTGTCCTCTGGCCCCTACACTGTGAAAGTGCACTTGCCCCCATGTTCATCCACACACGAACACACACACACACACAACTTGTTTCTACACTAACCAAGAGAATTAATTTAGTTGAATCATTAAAAGAAAAAAGTTTGAAAGACAGGTTTCAAACTCACTATGGAGCAGAGAGCTGAGATCACTGATAGACATAATAAACTAGCTCATTATGAAAACCTTAAGCAAGACCCTACTTTTAAAAGATTTTTAAAAGGGAGCTGGATAAGGGAATGGAGAGATGTCTCAACGGTTAAGAGCACTTGCTGTGGGCTAAACAGAAGGCTCGGAGGTTAAGAGTACTGACTGTTCTTCCAGAGGTCCTGAGTTCAATTCTCAGAACCCACATGATGGCTCACAGCCATCTATGATGAGATCCAATGCCCTCTTCTGGTGTGCAGGCAAAATGTAGACCGAACATGGTATGCACAATAAATAAATAAATCTTAAAAAAAAAAAAAAGAGCACTTGCTGCTTTTGCAGATGATCTGTATTCAGTTCTCAGAACCCACATAACTCATAACTGTACTTAAATCCAGTTCAGGAAGACCTGCTGCCCTCTGCTGGCCACTGTAGCCACTGCATGCACATACAGGCAAAACATACACACTTTTAACCCCAGCACTCACGAGGCAGAGGCAGGTGGATCTCTGTGAGTTTGAGCCCAGCCTGGTCTACAAGAGCTAGTTCCAGGACAGGCTCCCAAGCTGCAGGGAAATCCTGTCTTGAAAAACCAGAGAGAGAGAGAGAGAGAGAGAGAGAGAGAGAGAGAGAGAGAGAGAGAGAGAAAGAGAGAGAGAGAGAAGGTTTTTGTTGTTCATTTGTTTTTGAAACATGGTCTCTCTTCATAGCCCTGGGTGTCTGGGAACTCACTATGTAAACCATGCGGGCCTCGAACTCACAGATCTGCCGGCCTCTGCCTCCCTAGGGGAGGAATTAAATAAAGGTAACTGCCGCCATGGCAGGCTCAACTAAGAAAGTATTTTTTGAAAGTGAGCTGGATACAGTGTATCAAGATTGTAATCCCATGGAGCTGGAGAGATGGCTCAGAGGTTAAGAGCATTGCCTGTTCTTCCAAAGGTCCTGAGTACAATTCCCAGCAACGACATGGTGGCTCACAACCATCTGTAATGGGGTCTGGTGCCCTCTTCTGGCCTGCAGGCATACACACAGACAGA
>NW_026074546.1:0-1602 GCF_014885135.2 Alexandromys fortis
GGGGGGGTGTCAATCTGTAGGTTCTGTACCCTGTCGGCATGGGAAATGCTGGAGCAGGTCAGACGGTCCGGATGCTGGACCTAATCTGGGAGATACGGGATCGAATAGAGCTTGAATGAGAGGTGGTGGGTTTACTGTAGCCCTCAGCCTCTCTTCTCTCCCATTGCTAGCTCCACCCCCACCCCTCACCCCACCCACAGACACTGGCTCCTCCAGCATCCACAGCTTGCTGTCACTAGCCATTAAACTCATCCGATCCTGGTTGGACTTTACGCTCTCCAGGAAACTCAATATAGAATCTCATTTTCCACATAGATTAGCCTCTGGGGAAGGAATGTACAGACCAGCAAATGAGAAACTCCAGTCTCCACTTCTCGTGAAGTTTCAAATTTGCATTCTGTTATTCATCAGCCTTTGGGGATTTGGTTAGTGTGAGTCACCTCCAGGCAAAGTGAAAATACTCAAGCTGTGGACTGAAAAGCTGGGGAGCCATTGCTGGTAACCCTACCGGCCAAACAGATACAGAAGGCACGGGAGAAGCGATGGCCGGTTTCATACAAGGATGGTGTGTGCACACGTATGTATACAATACGTGTGTGTGTGCACGCACGCGCATGGAGGCCAGAGGAGGACCTGAGATGCTCTATTCAATCACTCTCGACCTTAAGACAATGTCTCTCACTAAACCTGCCCCTCAGCTGGTGGCCAGCAAACCCCAGTGATCTTCCTGTCACCCAGCCACTAACCCTGTACAGCCACACCTAGCTTTTTACCTGTATTCTGGGGATGCGAACCCAGGTCCTCAACGGGCCATCTTCCCAGTCCTGGTTTGAGTTTTGTGTTCCACTGATCAGGACGAAGACTAGGAACCTGGCTAGTTACCTACAGCTGGAAGGTGTTTCTGACCTGTTCTGAGGGGGAAGCCAATTCCACAGCGATTTGGGCTGTGCCACTTTCTCAGGCCCCTTCTACAACCCAGGCGCACACCTGGCTCAATGGAGAGCTCTGGGTTGCTTCCTCTTTCCTGGAAAGGTAGTTTGGTCTCCACCCGACCTGATCCAGGCTTCCTTGACAACTGACTACTCTTCAGCACTCCACCCGGATGGAACTCTTTCCCAACAGAGCTAAGCCCTCTCATTTGAATTTCTGTGTGCAGTGCCTGTCTGCAGGGCACAGAAGAGGGAGTCGGATTCCTCAGGGCTTGTTGTGAGCAGCACACAATGAATTCTGGGAACCAAAGCCAGGTCCTCAACAAGGGCAGCCGGTGCTCTTAACTGCTGAGCCATCTCCCCAGCCCCCATCCTGCTGTCATTTCCTGCCTACCTTCTTAACACACCCTAAACCGCTGGAAGGCAAGAACCCCAACCATACTCTTAGAAGCTCAAAAAATAGAATGGAAGGTAAGTTGCACAAAGGCCACGCCACCCAAGCTTGCCACGCCACCCACGCTCGCCTCGCCACCCGCACTTGCCACCCCTGCTGCGCTCACCTGGCACATGGCCAGTTGTCTTCATTTTCTTTCCAGTCCATGGTGTTGTCATGTCATTGTTTCCCACTGACATTTGTCCAGAATAATAATGACAATTAAGAACATCACACACA
>NW_026074547.1:0-1483 GCF_014885135.2 Alexandromys fortis
GAGGACAAGGCACCCTGCCCTGTGGCAAGTCCAAGGTCCTTCCTACTACATCAAGGTTGAGCAAGGTATACATCCAGAGGGACTAGGATCCCAAAAAGCCAGGACATGCAGTAGAGACAAATCCTAGTGCCACTATCAGTGGCCCCTCAGTCTGCCCCAACTGTCAACCAGATTCAGAGGGACCAGTTTGATCCCATACTCATTTACTCCCAGTCCAGTTGGAGTTGGTGAGCTCCCATTAGCTCAGGCAAACTGTCTCAGTGGGTGAACTCCTTGCAGTCCTGACTTTCTTGCTCATCTTCTCTCTCCTTCTGCTCTTCAACTGGACCTTGGGAGCTCAGTCCAGTGCTCTGATGTGGGTCTCTGCCTCTGTTTCCTTCTGTTGTTGGATGACGGTTCTATGGTGATATTTAAGATAATCATTAGTCTGACTACAGGGCAAGGCCAGTTCCAATACCCTCTCCTCTATTGCTTAGGGTCTTAGCTGGGGTCATCTTTGTGGACTCCTGGGAATTTTTCTATAGCCAGGTTTCTTACTAACCCTGTAATGGCTCACTAAGTCAAGATATCTCTTTCCTTGCTCTCATATCTGTCCTTCCTTCATCTTGACTATTTCATTCCCTTAAGTTCTCCTCAACCCTCCCCTTTTACCCTTCCTTCTATTCTCTGCCCCCATGCTCCCAATTGTGAAAGGTGATCTTGTCTGTTTCCAATTCCCATGTGGGTCTATATATCTTTTTCTTTGGGTTCATTTTATTTCTTAGTTTCTCTAGGATCATAAAATATAGACTCAGTGTCCTTTGTTTATGGCTTGTATCCACTTATAAGTGAGTATATACCATATTCATTTTTTTTGGGTCTGGGTTACCTCACTCAGGATAATATTTTCTAATTCTATCCATTTGCATGCAAAATTCAAGATGTCATTGTTTTTTACTACTGCGCAGTACTCTAATATGTAAATGTGCCACACTTTCTTTATCCATTCTTCTGTTGAAGGGCATCTAGGATGTTTCCAGGTTCTGGCTATTACAAATAATGCTGCTATGAACATAGTTGAACAAATGCTTTTGTAGTATGATTGAGCATCTTTAGGGTATAGTCCCAAGAGTGGTATTGCTGGATCCTGAGATAGGTTGATTCCCAGTTTTCTAGAAACTGCCATACTGATTTCCAAAATGGTTGGAATTATGGGTTAATTTAAGTCTGTCTACAACCATCTCCTTTAAGAGGGTAGTTTTTGCATCTAGGTTATCCTCACAAATAACAGCTTCAACATCAGATGTCCTGACAGTTACTGAAGCATTTCACTGAAAGTTTCTAAGAGAGACAGGATGATGTATAAAAAGTAACTTTTCTTTTTTTTTTACTTTTTCTTTAATTAATTAATTTATTTATTTATTAAAGATTTCTGTCTCCTCCCCGCCACCACCTCCCATTTCCCGCCCCCTCCCCCAATCAAGTCCCCCTCCCTCGTCAGCCC
>NW_026074548.1:0-1546 GCF_014885135.2 Alexandromys fortis
CGTGGTGATACACAGATTACTAGATATGGGTTAAAGCAAGATGTGAGAGTTAGCCAAGAAGAGGCTAGATATAATGGGCCAGGCAGTGTTTAAATGAATACAGTATTCATGTAATTATTTCGGGTAAACTAGCAGGGATCCAGGCGGGAACACAGCCCGCCATTCCTTCTTACTACAGAGGAGCAACATTACAAGGAAAGGGGTCAAGACCATAATTGGGATACCCACAGAAACAGCTACCTTAAGCTAATGGGAGCTCACTGACCTTGGACTGACAGCTGTGGAATCAGTGTAAGACTGAACTAGGCCCTCTGAATGTGGTTAACAGTTGTATGACATGGGCAGTTTGTGAGACCACTAGCAGTGGAACTAGTATTTATCCCTAGTGCGTGATCTGGCTCTTTGGATCCCATTCCCAGTGGAGGGATCTCTTGCTCATCTTAGATATAGTGGGGAGGGGCTTGGTCCTTATTCAAGTAATGTGAAAGACTTTGTTGACTCCCCATGGGAGGCCTCATCCTTTTTGAGGAGTGGAAGGGGGTAGGATGTGGAGAAGGGGGGAGGAATGGTAGGATAGGAGGAAGAGGGAACTGGGATTGGTATGTGAAATTAGATTGTTTTTAAAATAAATTTTAAAAATTAAAAATAAAAAGAATGCTGAAATAAATGCAGGCTAAGAAAAACAGGATCATGAGGTTTCAAGGAGAAGTTTGAGAGTCCCTCAGAGACTATCATGGCCCTTTATGTGTTACATTTGAATTTGTGAAAGTGAATCATTTTGTGCTTTATTGGGACAATGGGAGCTAGTTTGTTATGGGTGAACAATCAGCTGTGCTTAAAAATATACAAGTATAATTTAGGTGAAATTTTCTGGCAAGTGTTTCCTCAGAGTTGGAACACATAAGTTGTGTTTCAGAGGTGGCTGAAGATACATTTCAAACTGGAATCTGAACTCTCTGAACTTGGCAATGTATATGAATCTTCTGCATGCTATTTGTTTGAAAACATGAAGTGGTTGTGCAGATCAGTTGAGGCTTGTGACTTTAAGAAGCCAGAAGGGGTCATTGCTGAAATTCAACTTCACTTTCAGTGGAGTGCCTATGACATTGGAGATGCCAGGTTTATGTAATAGCCATCACAGACAGTAGTAAGTGTGGAGTACAGTCAGCCTGAACCTACCAATAAGCTGCCTTTGCTGCCAGTGGAAGAGCCAAAGAAGAGGAGGACACAACCCTTTACAGCCGGGAAGACTGGGAGTTCCATATGATGGACACTGTTACAAGACTTAAATTATACTGCTGAATGTTGGTTTTATTTTGATCTTATAATAACTGCTTCATTGTTATTCACTCTTGCAATATTTTTTTTTTTTATTTTACAGCTGCTAACAGTTGGGACTTGATTTTTAAATTTCTTTTTTTTGTCTTAGTTACTTTTCTTTTTTTTTTTCCAAAGTCCTTTTTTTTTTGAAAAAAAATTCCCGCCTCCCATTTCCCTCCCCTTCTCCCTCCCCCCCTCCTCCCACTCTTCTCCCCCTCCCCCCTCC
>NW_026074549.1:0-1646 GCF_014885135.2 Alexandromys fortis
GAGAGAGAGAGAGAGAGAGAGAGAGAGAGAGAGAGAGAGAGAGAGAGAGAGAGAATAATAAAGACCAATGACAAAGGAAGACCCTCTAGGTTAGCCCTAGTTTGGCCGGCACCTACAGGACAAATACTCATCAATATCTTTGCTCTTTATGAAGGGGGAATTGGTGATCAACAGAAACTTCGTGTAAGTCTATGCATTTTATATACATACTCACATACACATGAATATGGCTATATCTGTCTAATATATTAACTGTGTGCTTGTATTGTGTTCATGTTTGTCTGTGTACATTGTGAGCACAGGTGTTCATGCATCTATGTAAATGCGGTGTCTCATTTTACTCTTTACTTTTTGAGACAGGGTCTCGGGTCTCTCTCTGAACTTAGAGATCAACAAACAGGCCAGTGGAGCAGCCCACATGCTGCAGAAAAATTCTCCAGCATTTGTCTTCCCAGCACTGGGATTACGGGTGTGTACCGCCATGTTTGGGTTTTTACGTGTATCCTGGGGGTCTAAACTCAGGTCCGTTTGTGCATCAAGCACGTTACCCATCATGGAATCACACTAGCAATTATTCATGTGATTGTAAAAACATAGCCAGTGTTTTTGATCTTTCTAAATTTCCAAGAAAAATTCACTTCAGTAATTGAGTAAATGGCATCATCTACTGTATGTGAGGTTTTGTATTAGCAATGTGTACTTACATATATGTGTGCATATGAATGTATGCAAAATTATTAGATCTACAACATCAAACACCAGCTAATCATGAACTCATTCTCCAAGGATGCATAAAATATGGATTTTGACATGATGCGTACCAGGGAGGAGCAGTGAATGAGTGAGGTGACCACAATGACATCTTAACTGTCTAGTCTCTAGGGAGACTAGTCATACTCATTGCCTTCCCAGATCCTCCTGTCTCAACGTACGACTTCCATTTTCTTACAGTTTTCGCAGTTTGAAGCCCGAGGAGTGGTGCATGTCCTCAGTAGTCCATGTCTACAGGGCCATATTGGTAAGTTGTTCCCCAACGTTCATTTTGGGGAAAAATTGCACAAATATACCTACCTCTTTTTAAATTTATTTATCACCGACAAAAAATAACCTTGATTTTTAATCAAAATCCTTTAAAAAATTCTTTATTGTAGCTATCCTGGGTTCTCTAAACTCTACACTAGCATATATTATACGCTAGTTCCTTGGGTTTCCATTAATCTGGAGTGAATTTTTAACTTCTGTCAGTAAGAGCGTATGTTTACTCAAGTCCCAGACTCGATAAATCTAACAAAAATGTGAAGGTTTTTTTTTGTTTCTATTAAATGAGCATCATATCTAAAATTGACTAATTTTAATTAGTGGATTAAAAGAGACTGTCAGTAAATCAGCTATTAAACAAAAGGTGGGTTAGATTATTTTCTGTCTTGAAGTCCAATTCTTTGACATATTTAAAAGTTCCATTTTTAAACAAGGCACATATGTTGATATCTAGCTAAAATACTATAAACCATGTCTTATTTGCTTCCATGTAAGCAAGCAGGTGTGTGTGTGTGTGTGTGTGTGTGTGTTTGTGTGTGTGTGTGTGTGTGTGTGTGTGTGAGAGAGAGAGAGAGAGAGAGAGAGAGAGAGAGAGAGAGAGAGAGAGA
>NW_026074550.1:0-1597 GCF_014885135.2 Alexandromys fortis
CTGAGCATGGCGTCTCTCTGGGAGCAGAGCAGAGTCTGACCTCACTTCCTCTTCTGCCCAGCATTCTATTCTGTTTCCTCCTCCCATCTATCTTTTAACCTATCAGAGCCAGCAGTTTCTTTATTGCTCAGCCAATGAAATCAACAGATTGATATGACACTCCCACATCAGGGTCTTAGCATACAGCTTAGGCTGACCTAGAGTTCATTATGTAGCCCAGGCTGACCTCAAACACACAGTCTTCTTGCCTCTGCTTCTTAAGTGCTGAGACTGTAGGCATACATCATCATGCCTAGTTATTGAAGTATACTTTACAAAATATAAAGTGTACCCATTTAAATTTGTTACTTAGCTTTCTGATCACTGACAGAATGCCCTGACTTAATCTAGAGGAGGAGGGGTTGTTTACAGCTATAGAAGTGTCAGTCCACTGTGTGGAGGACATGGTGAGGCAGAGCCTTCTATAGCATGGTGATGAGGCAGGAAGGGAGCAGGGAAAAGGTACCCAAAAGAGCCTGTTCCACTGACCTACTTTCTGCAGTTAGGGATTACTACCTAAAAACTCCAGAAGCTCCCAAAATAGTGCCACTAGCTGAGGACCTGTGTTTTATTATGTAAGATTGGATGCTTGTCTGTGGGGAGTCATTTCATATTAAGGCAGTAATATTCATGTAGAGTTAGGTGGGAGCTTGAACTGCCTCTTTAGGACAGATGATTTTCAAATCTAGTTATCCACCCTTAGATAGCTGAATATCTGTGCTTTGTTGACATTTGACTTAGCCTGTCTAAAGTCATACTACTCATCTTTCTCACCCTTTCCTTATCTGTTTCCTTCTTGTGTATATGTGCGTGTTTTTTATGAATGTGAGTTTTTTAATAACACATGTGGTGTTTGTGTGTGCATGTGGAGGCCAGAAGTTCATGTCTTCTGTTGCCCACCACACTTACCTGTCTGTCTGTCTGTCTGTCTGTCTGTCTATCTGTTTATTTTGAGACAGAATCTTTCACTGAACCTGGAACTGACTGATTTGGGAAGACTTGCAGGCCAGGAAGCTCCAGGGTTCCTTTTGTCTCCACTCTCCTAGAATTGGCATTAGAGGCAGGAACAGAGATTTGCCAAGAACACAGGCATGCACCATGGCATCTAA
Source organism: Alexandromys fortis (assembly GCF_014885135.2). NCBI lineage: Eukaryota > Metazoa > Chordata > Mammalia > Rodentia > Cricetidae > Alexandromys > Alexandromys fortis. The sequence goes on from NW_026074550.1 coordinate 1,149, forward strand.
GTTTCTGTGTGAGTTGGGATCTGAACTCAGGTCTTCATTACTTGTATGGCAACACCTCACGGACTGAGCCATCTTTCCATCATTCCCTTTCCTTCTTTATTCTTTGCATTTATTAGTGATATGCCGTTTTTACAAGTCAGTATAGAAAATACTTTTAACTCCCTTTCCTTTCTATATTTATTCACCCAAATTTATTGATTCTGCCTTTTAAGATTGAAAAAAATTGTGTGTGTGTGGGTAAGGAGCCTGTGTGTGTGAAGAGAGCTAGAGTTACAGATAGAAGGGGGCTGGGATCTGAACTTCAGTTTTTTGGAAGAGCAGCAAATTCTCTTAACCACTGAGCCATCTCTTCAGCCTCTTGGTTCTACCCTTCTAAAAATCTCTAATATTTTGACCTTTATCTTCTTACCTAATTTTGTGTGTGTGTGTGTGTGTGTGTGTGTGTGTGT
>NW_026074551.1:0-1553 GCF_014885135.2 Alexandromys fortis
TTTGGTCCCATTGTTTTCTCAAACATGGGTGTAAATGTTGCTATAAAGATAACTTAGAGTTGTTTTAAGATATATAAGAGATGATTATGAATAAATATTATCTTTGATAATAAGGGTAAAAACCTCATGCAATAAGTTTATGTCCTAGCAGCAAAATATGAGTTTTTATGGTTTTGTTTGCTTATTTTTTAAAAAGGAATTCTATCTCAAGATTTTAGCACAGATACTTTTTTTACCTTTCCTAATTTTACAACTAATTGATCGTTGAGACTTTTACCCTGCCTATCTTGGCAATTGTATGAGTCTATTTTTCAAAGAAAAAACATAATATCTTTTGCATTGCATATTTTATCTTGTAGATTATTGGTTATTTTTATATGTAAAATTATGACTGAAAAGCCTTCCTTCCTATATAAAACTTGATCTTTGAAAAAGCAGCTTTTATTTGCTTGTTCTCAAAATTCTGCTGAGAACTTCATTTGAGCTTCTGATGATTGTCTTGAGTAATAGGGAATGAGTAGCTCTAGAGCGGTGGTTGATGTGCACGTGTTTCTGTTTTTGTTTCCTCTTCTGGAATCTAGCCCTTCATTCTCCTTTCACAGTCAATTTGTTATTCCCTACAGCCTTTCGTTTCAAATTTACTGCTCCTTTCCACCATACCGCCTGGGAATTTCCACTCCAGTAGCTTTCTATTTTCTTTTCCATTTTACCTTGTGGCTATCTTGTCTAACACTCTTGATAATCATGAAAATCATTTTACAAATCAGCCTGACAGGAACCTCACAGCCATAGGACAATAGCACAGTAAAAAGTTCAATGTAAGATCTTTACAACAAGATCTTTCAATATTGCATCAATGATGTCCTGTCCCTTGGACAATTTGGAGGAAATTACAGATTTGCTAACAGTCTGCATGCATGTGGGGAAGTTCAAATGATTAGATGTAGGGTCCTGGGGAATCCCAAAGGCCTTAATAAACCATGCTAATCTGTTCATCACTGCAGGAGCTGCTATCTCCTCTGTTTCAGAACAAAGTGTTTGTTTGTTTAAACATGGATATCTGTATCCTAATAAATTCTCATATACTACAGCAAGTATTGCTCACAGACAACAATTAATTTAACTAGTTTTCCAGCGGAAATATTGATCCATTACTGTTTCAGAAATGCACAAATGAGAGGTATATTGTGTCTGATGGCCGTGTCATCTCTCACTGTTGACTCTTATTTGTTAGAGAGGTTGAGGGAGAGGAAAAAGAGAAGGAAAACTGAAACCCAAGGACAGGTGTGAAAATTAACTTGCAAATAATATGTAATTTTTCCAAACCTATGTGTCCAATTGGTTGTTATTCATGTTACATCATGTAAGGATCAGAGAAATTCTGTGAAAAAAAAAAGATTTTAGTATTCTGTTGTTCATGCTTGCATTTGTAGTTCCTGATCGTTTTCTCATGATTTCATTTTTTTTATTGAGAAAAGGAAAAAAAAAGTTTCCGCCTCCTCCCAGCCTCCCATTTCCCTCTCCCTCCTCCCACTCCTCTCCCCTCCCCCCAC
>NW_026074552.1:0-1588 GCF_014885135.2 Alexandromys fortis
GTGTGTGTGTGTGTGTGTGTGTGTGTGTGTGTGTTTTAGGAGGGGAGAGGTTTTTTGTTGTTGTTGTTGTTGTTTTTATCATGGCTACAGTACCAAGAATGGTACCTTGGAACAATCTTCAAATCCAATCTAGATGATACACTATAAATTTTTTTTTCTTTTTTACTTTTCTTGCCCAGCTCCAGACTCCGTATGCATAAAAATACTGGCTTTTAAGCTTCTTACAGCACTGTTAAACTGTAATACAAAACTGTAGTAATATCAGGGGATTTTTGTTGTTGTTTTTGGTTCTACATACTATTGGGAAGGTCTGGGCTTTAGGTAACAATGACCCTTAAGAACAATTCCTCTAGAGTTCTTTGGTTTGTATAAACATAGGAAAAACTTAATAAAGCTATGAACTGTAAGTATGTATTTTGAAATTCTGAGTAATTATGCCAGTTTTCAAATTGAAATTCTTTTTTTTCCCATTTTTCTCTCTACCTCCTCGCATTAGCTTTCAAAACATTTTTGTTGATTCTATCATATCACAAATATGATATGATATTCCATATCACAAATTTTTATTTTTTGAAAATTCATATTTTTACTTTGTGAGATTAAAACATGATTGTATCGTTTTTTACTTTCCTTCTCTTTTATCCAAATCCTGCTACATGATCCTAATATTTCTGAAGTCAAATTCATGGTCCCTTTTTAATCAACCGTTGTTCCTGTTCTGTCTGTATAGTACTACTCATGTGTATATTTTCAGGGTTAAACCTTTCTTCAACAACCAATTGGTGTGCTCTTCCCTGGGGAAGAATGTTTCCCTTGTTCTCAATATTTTCAGTTGCCTGTAGTTCTTTCTGTGGGGTTGACACCTTTTGGACTTACCCTTTCCTACTTTGGCATATTTATTGGTGTTGTCCCTGTTCGCCTCATGTTTAGGAAGATAGAACTTTTTTTGTTGTTTTATAAAGACCTAGTTGTAAACATTTTATACAGTGAAAACTAAATTAGAAGATTACAATATAAGCAAAGCATAACCTGTAAATCAATTCTACCCACTACCTAGTCTTTGAAAATAAAGTTTTATCAAAACAAACAAACAAAAAAAAAACCAAAAAAACAGAACAACAAAAAATGAGGTTGAAAATGATAAAAAGAAAAAAAAAATTTCCGCCTCCTCCCTGCCTCCCTCTCTCTTGCCGTCCTCCCACTCCATCCACTCCATCCCCCCTCCCTCTCCAGTCTGAAGAGCAGTCCAGATTCCCTGCCCTGTGAGAAGTCCAAGGTCCTCCCCCATGCATCCAGGTCCAGGAAGGTGAGCATCCAAACAGTCTAGGTTCCCATAAAGCCAGTTCATGCAGTAGGATCAAAACCTAGTGCCCGGACCGAGAGGGGTGCACCCACCCACTGAGACAGTGGGCTGATCTATTGGGAGCTCACCAAGGCCAGCTGGACTGGGACTGAATAAGCATGGGATAAAACCGGACTCTCTGAATTATATATAAATGTTTAAATATCTATTCAAATGAATACAACTAGTCAATGGAAGACTATTCTTCTTTTTGGTTTTTTTTTTTTTTTTTTTTTTTTTTTTGAG
>NW_026074553.1:0-1589 GCF_014885135.2 Alexandromys fortis
GGATATTAATATTCATATCTGGTACTCAGGACACATGATATGTGACCCCCAAATGATTCATGATTCACAGGTTAAGAACCACTACTTTAAAAGCAGAGATTGCCCTCTGCTTGGAGAGCTTCCTAACTGAAGCAGAGAAAGTCAATTGTCAAGTGAGTTAACACATGAGAGCAATTTAACCTCCATTCCTGAATTTGAAGCTGAAGAAGGCCACACATTAGGAGGTAGATCCTGTAGAAGCTGAAAACTAGATCTGTCCAGCAGCCAGACCTGCCACTAGAAGCAGAAGCAGGTTCCATCTGAACTTCATCTTAGAGGCAGGCCCAGCTGCTATGCCATGTGAGTCTAGCAGAATCCCAGCTCCTCTGACACGCAGAACTGTGGGATAATAAATGTCTCTTTTAAGTCACTCAAATTGCAGCAATTTGTTTTAGCAGATGTAGGAGGCTTGTATTGGAAGCAAACCTGTAATTGTGGGCACATGGATGTCTTAGCGAGAGTTTTGGTTGCTGCCCTTTCACTTTCCTTTCTACGCTGCTGAAAAGATACTACATTCTCACAATACTGGAGAATTCAGAATATCTCAATCAGAGAGGGGGCAGGATGGCCTTAGTGATCTCCTGGAACTTTCATTGAAGAACTCTGAAACAATCTCTTTTCCAATATTATGAACCCAAAAATTCAATAAAATATGTGTTTTTCCGTGGGGGGGGCATAAGTCGGTAGGTACACACAGTTTAATGTTTCTTTACAAAACCAAACAAAAAAAACAGGGCACTAAGTTTCTTTCTACATTAAATTATTTTTGGTTAATAAATGTCTGTTTAATTGCATAAAATTTCCTTGACAATTGTCATCAATTACAACTAATTTAGCCTCAAATTATAGTAATTTGGACTTTAGAAGAAAGTTGTAATAATAAGTAAATGTTATGAGTGAACTGAAGTAAATACACATACACACACACATACACACACATGCTCTCCAAGCTTTTTGAAATAGTGGCAACTAGCATAATTTTATTTATATGCAGTTAAAATTAGCACAATTTCAGAAAAGGGGAAAAGCTTTCTTGATAACTACTTATCTGCTCAGCCTGGAAGCTTGACATTTCTCATCTGAATTATCTTACTTAATAAGAAGAACTGTTTAAGTACTAGTAAATTATTCCCAACAATGATAATGCTTCGTCTGAATGACAGTTTTAAAAGTGAATAAAGTGCCTATGATTTCACATTGTGTTTATAGTTGCATTGCTACCATTTGGTGCTTTAGCTTGTGGGGGTGTAGTTTGTTTCTATGGGTATGAAGACCAATGTGGAGGGATCCTGGCATATTCCCTTCTTAAACACTGAATTTCACACTTAGCTTCTCAATTACAATCAATCATTAAAGGTGCTTGGGATGATGGAAGGGAAAATGTACTGCATAGACAGTTTTTTCACTTGGTTCAAAGTAATAGGGAGATGAATTTTCAAAATGCAATAGAGTGAAGTCATGCATTGTTATATATTTGTTCTATTAATAGCCTTACTCATATATCACCAAAGGGAAAGTTGATCTAATCTATATTCTATATTAAGGGAATT
>NW_026074554.1:0-1603 GCF_014885135.2 Alexandromys fortis
CGAATTATAGGCTCAATGTCCTTTATTTATGGCTAGAAACCAAATATGAGTGAGAACATCCCATGTTCCTCTTTTTGGGTCTGGCTTACCTCACTCAGGATGGTGTTTTCTATTTCCATCCATTTGCCTGCAAACTTCAAGAAGGGGAAGAAGGGGGAACTGGAGTTTCTTTAAAAATTCTAAAGAAAAAAAGAAAATAATTACCACAGTGTATGACTGTTTGCCTGCATATATCATGTATGTGTGTGCCCATGTGTGTGTATGGTGTCCCCAGAGGCCAGAAGACGGTATCAGATGTCCCAGACCTGGAGATACAGATGGTTGTGAATCACCATGTTAGTGCTAGGAACTGAACCTAGGTCCCCTGCGAGAGAAGTAGCACTCTTGGCCATTGAGCCGTCTCTCCAGGCCCAAAACTTACCTTTTGGGCTAGACTGCATAACCAGCAAGCTCTCCAAGTCTGTCTGGTAAAGATCCCCGGCACCACGCTTGCAGGTACACATAGTATGCACAGTTTTTTGCATGGGTGCTGGGGTTCAAACTCAGGTCCTTGTCTTTCCAGAGCAAGTGTTCTTACCCACGGAAGCATCCCCAGCCCCATGTACTGGTTTCTAGTTCTATTATCCCATGAAAGGGTCCAGGTGTCCACATAGAAGTAAGTAATATCACCGAGTCTAGAAACATGTAAAAATGAGCCTCAAACTTTGTTTACTGCCAAGTAATAAGGAAATGCTGGCACATTTAAAGAAAAAAATAAAAACCCATAGTAACAGGAATGATTCAGAGAATCAAAGTGGCTGAGCCACCAAAAGAATAAAATTTAGAATATAATCCAAAGAATAAAGTGATAACCTCTGAGACTCTGGTGCTTTAAATACACTTGAATAAATAAATACAGGAACTAGAACAAAAATGTCTCATGCAGAATTGCAAATAATGTAAAAAGCCTGCCCTTAAGGTGAGTGGGGCGGAACTCCCCTCTACCTCAGTATGAGCTTCATACTGTAGCTTTCTTCCCTGGATTGCAATGTGGGGCAGGAGGAGAATGTCAGCCAGGACTACTTGAGCCTGGTAGGTGGACCTCAGTATCAGCATTAGTAGGGATGCTGGTGATCCGACATGCACTCCTGATAGGCTGGGAGGAGGATGGTACCTGACCTCTGTTGTCTTCCTTCCTTAAGTGACATCTCAGAGGTAGCTGTGACAGACATTACAGAAGTCTAAACTGAGGAAATCTTGGATACGATTGTAGGGCAGAAAGGGAATACAGGATAAAACACAAATCAGAACTAAGGAAATATGGCAGAAGAGGAGGAAGAGAGTGTGTGAGAGCCATGGGTGGAGGTGGCTACAAAGAAACGGTGTTTTCCAGACACAGCACCACCACAAATATGAACTAATGAACTCACGACAGTCATGGCAGCACACAAGACCTGGGCAAACTCAAGCCAGACAAAATCCCAGCATGCAACCGGTCTCGCTGAACATAGTGGACAATGAGGACTACTGAGACCCCAAGAACAATGGCAATGGGTTTTTGATCCTACTGCACCCATTGGTTTTGTGGGAGCCTAGGCAGTTTGGATGCTCACCTTACTAGACC
>NW_026074555.1:0-1600 GCF_014885135.2 Alexandromys fortis
AGAGCAACGTCCTCCTCTAACCTCTGCATGGGTGCAGCTATGTGCACAGATACACACTCACATGCACACACCAGGACACCACGTACACAGACACACTCCTAGGTGAAGAAAGGAGAGGTGTTAGATCTGTAAATAGAGAGAGCAAGATCAGGAAAATGACACAAGTACCCATCACTTCCCTCATTCTAAAGAGGCACTTATAACACGATAAGCGAAACAAGCACGTTGGGACTGCTGTCTCCTGGGTAGCAGGTTGGGTCTTCTGGGAGAGGATGCAAGGAGGATTGCCACTCTGGCGTTACTGTTTTCCTTTCAAACATCAGAGATGTTAGGTGTTGGGGGGAAGGATGGAGGGAGGAAGAGATCTTCTGTCTTGTGTAGATGATGAACTATTTAAATTCTAAAGCCCATTCCACACAGTCAAACCATAAGAGCCCTTTGCTTTCTTCTGTTTTTGGCTTTGTGACGCTTTAACATCAACTGTGACTTGCCAGCATTTGGCACAGCGGATGAGGCAAGCCTTATCTGGCAGCCTGTGAGAGCTGGTACAGCTTGAGCAGGAATGCTCTTGTCCCAGTTTCCAAACCCAGAGGGGGGAACCTCCTGCAGGGAGAGGACGTGGCTCTCTGTTCCCCTCCCAGGCAAACCAAATTTTGGCAGAGTCCTCGTGTCAAAATCCTCAACTGTGTCCTCAGGGAAGCCAGTGAGTAGGCAGAGGATGCTGACATAGACAGAAGGAAAGCAAGCAGAGGAGACACCAGGCTCCTGGGAGACAGCTGAGGGAGGGTGCGCTCCAGCTGGAGGGAGCAGGCTCCATCTCTTCTCTGGATAGCATTCCATTTTCCCGGGCTTCAACTGAATTAGAAACCAAACCAAACCAAAAAAGCAGAGCCATCTGGGGTACCTCTGAGATGATCCAGTAGAACCTGACTCTGATGAGCCTCAGGGAGCCCAGAGCTTTCCAAAGCAAATCTACATTTATAAAACCCAGAATACCAAGTGTGTAATGCATTCTTCAAGGATTTATAGTTTTAAGCTATTATCTTTTTTGAGATAGGGTCTCACTATGTAGCCCTGGCTGTCTTGGAACTTGCTATGTAGACCAGACTGGCCTTGAACTCCCAGAGATGTGGCTGTATCTTCTTCCCTAGTGGAAGAGCTAGAACAAAAGCCTCAAAGCAAAGAGACACATTTTTCAAGCAACAGCAGCAGGGCTGACAAGGCTCAACAGGGGAAATCTTGGCAGTGAATGGCCAGGCAGAGGAAGTCAGATCCTGCATGGCCTTATAGATTGTTAGAAGGTCTTTGACTTGTACTCTGATTAAAATTAGGAGTTATAGGGTAGGAAGATGATGCAGTCAGTACAGTGCTTGTCAAGCAAGCATGAAGACCTAACTTTGGATTCCCAGCACCCACAGTAAAGATTCCCAGCATCCACAGTTGAAGTATGGCAGGCAGCATACATGTAATCTCGGCACTGGTAGGTGGAGACTTGCTGACCACTCACCCTAGTCAACTGGGAGGCTCCAGGTTCACTAAGAGGCCCATCTCAACAAACAGACAACAGCCGAGCAAAAGACCAAACATTGGTTTCTGGTCT
>NW_026074556.1:0-1490 GCF_014885135.2 Alexandromys fortis
GGTGAGGGTGAGAATGATTGTGAGGTATAGGGTTAGCTTTTGGGTTAAATTTAGGGTTAGTGTTAGGGTTAGGGTTATGATTAGGGTTAGGGATAGGGTTAGGATTAGGGTTAGGGTTATGTTTAGCTTAGGGTTAGGGTTAGGTTTTAGGGTTAGTGTTAGGGTTAGGGTTAGGGTTAGGGGTTAGGGTTATGATTAGGGTTAGGGAAACAGTGAGGGTGAGGGCGAGGGTGAGAATGAGGGTGAAGGTGAGTGGTAGGGTTAAGGTTCGTGTTTAGGGTTATGGTTAGTGTTAGGTTTAGGTTTAATGGTTAAGGTTAGTGTTAGGTTTAGGGTTAGTTTTACGGTGTGAGTGAGGGTGAGTGTGAGAATGATTGTGAGGTATAGGGTTAGGTTTAGTGTTAGATTTAGGGTTAGTGTTAGGGTTAGGGTTATGGTTAAGTTTAGGGCTAGGGTTAGGGTTAGGGTTAGTGTTACGGTGTGGGTGAATGTGAGGGTGAAGGTGAGAATGAGTGTGAGGGTTAGTGTTAGGTTTAGGGTAAGTTTTAGGTTTAGGGTTAGTGTTAGGGTTAGGGATGGAGTTAGGGTGTGGGTTAGTGTTAGGGATAGTGTTAGATATAGAGTTACTTTGAGGGTGTGGATGAGGTTTATGGTGAGAATGAGGGTGAGGGTGAGGTTTAGTGTTAGGGTTAGTATTAGGGTTTAGGATTAGGGTTAGGGATAGGGTTAGAATTAGGGTTAGGGTTATGGTTAGGGTTAGGGTGAGGGTGAGTGTGAGGGTTATGGTTAGGGTTTGGGGTTAGGGTTAGGGTTTTGGTTAGATTTTGGGGTTAGGGTTAGGGTTAGGGTTATGATTAAGGTTAGAGATACGTTGAGGGTGAGAATTAGTGTGAGATTTAGGGTTAGGGTTAGTGTTAGTTTTATGGTTAAAGTTAGGGTTAGAGTTAGGGTTTGGGGTTAGTGTTAGGGTTAGGTTTAGGGTTAGGGTTAGTGTTAGGGTTAGGTTTACAATTAGAGTGACTGTGAGGCTGAGGGTGAGGTTTAGGGTTAGAATGAGGGTGAGGTTGAGTGTTAGGGTTAGGGTTTGTTTTTAGGGTTATGGTTAGTGTTAGGGTTAGGGTTAGGGTTAAGGGTTAGGGTAAGGGTTAGGGTTAGCGTTAGGGTTAGGGTTAGTTTTACGGTGTAGGTGAGGGAGAGGGTGAGAATGATTGTGAGGTATAGGATTAGGTTTAGGGTTAGATGTAGGGTTAGGGTTAGTGTTAGGGTTAGGGTTATGATTAGGGTTAGGGCTAGGGTTAGGGTTACTGTTAGGTTTAGCTTTTGGGTTAGGGATAGGTTTTAGAATTAGTGTTAGGGTTAGGGTTAGGGGTTAGGGTTAGGATTAGGGTTAGAATAAGAGTTACTGTGAGGGTGATTGTGAGGTTTAGGGTGAGAATGAGGGTGATGGTTAAGGTTAGGTTTAGTGTTTAGGGTTAGGGTTAGGGTTAGGG
>NW_026074557.1:0-1550 GCF_014885135.2 Alexandromys fortis
TATATATATATAAAATCACACACACAGAGACAGATAGATATAGATATATGATTTAGAAAGATGTTCAGGGAGCTGGAGAGGTGGCTCAATGTTTAAGAGCACTGGATGCTCTTCTAGAGGAGCTGGGTTCAATTCCTAGTACCTATGTGGCAGCTAACTACCATCTGTAACTCTAGTTTCAGGTAGAAACCTCCATACCAGTGCACATGAAATAAAGTTAAAAGTAATTTAAAAAAAAAGATGCTTTAAAAAAAAAAAAAGACAATGAAGTTTAAGAATCAAGAGTAAGGCCAGAGAGATGGCTCAGTGAGTGAAGGCACCTGCCACCATGCTTGAAGACCTGAGTTTGACCCCCAAGACCCAAACAGTAGGAAAGAGCCAACTTCTAACTGGCCTTCTGACTTCCACATGTATGTAGGCACACATGCACCCACAAACAACCACACATACAATTTAATTTTTTAAAGTCAAGAGTATAAATGAAACACTAGATACAACTTCCAAATCCTAAAGACAGACTCCAGACCTGCTTTGGAACAAGAAGCTAATGAGGTACCATCTCTGGTCCTCAGCCAGCAAACAGTCATCAAACATTCTTGTGACCTCTTCTCAAGTATATGTTTTCCCAGCACTGCAGTCAAATTGAAAATGTTTATCCAAAACTTAGAAGGGGACCGAGGGCTGGAGAAGGGCAGGGTGACTCCCGCTCTCCGCAGCACGCAAGAATGAGGAGTTACTCTAACTCGCAGTTACATAACAGCGAGGCTGAACAAAAGGTCCGGCTAAGTCAACAGTGACAGCTAACAGCAGAAACCCAGGGATAGTGACCAGCAAAATGGCTTGGTAGGAAAAGGTCAGGCTGGCTAACCAGAGAGTCCAAAGGACACACCTGGCTGCATCTCCCCAGCACTTCAACTACAAGAGAATGCCACCAGGCCCAACTCTTCAACAAGGGTTCAAGGGTCTCAATTCACAACCTCATACTTGCACAGTAAACATCTCGCCACATGAACTACCTCCCTAGCTTCTGAACTTTACCATTTTTGTAGTAAATAAAACATAGGCATCATAAAAATAGGCATGTTATTATTATAGACAGTCTGATAGCACTGTAACTGTAATCTCTGCATCTGAGGGCAGAGTAGAGACAAGAGAATCAGGTGTTCAAGGTCAACTGGTTCCTCTGCTGAGAACATCACAGTGGAAGGACATGGTGAACCACAACTCTCCATGGCAGCCTGAAAACAGCAAAAGTACAAACAGGAAAAGGACAAGCAAGACACAATCTCCTGCAATCCACTCCTTGCACCTAAGTCCCAATAATCAGTGGGGGTTCACACCTTTAGTCCCAGCCCTCAGGAGGCAGAAGCAGGCAAATCTCCAAGTTAAAGGACAGCCTGGTCTACAGAGCAAGTTCCAGGAAAAAACCCTGACTTGAAAAACAAATCAAAACAAAAACATTATAAGCTGTGGGAACCTAGGCAGTTTGGATGCTCACCTTACTAGACCTGGATGGAAATGGGTGGTCCTTGGACTTCCCACAGGGCAGG
>NW_026074558.1:0-1602 GCF_014885135.2 Alexandromys fortis
TCTCTCTCTCTCTCTCTCTCTTTCTCTCTCTCTCTTTCCCTCTCTCTGTCTCTCTCTGTGTGTGTGTCTGTCTGTCTGTCTATCTGTCTCTGTCTCTTTCGTCCTGTGGATCAGGTTCTCAACTACTTTGCCAGCATGAACATGCCTTCCTGCCACCATGCTCCCCACCATGGTGATAATGGGCTAAGCCTCTGAAACTGTAAGCAAGCCCCCATTTAAAAGCTTTCTTTTATAAGAGTTGCCTTGGTTATGGTGTCTCATCACAGCAATAGAAACAGTGACTAAAACAGAAGCTGGTACTAGGAATGGGGCATTGCTGTGACAGGCCTGACCATGCTGCTTATTAGCGGAACATATAAGACTGAAACTCTGGACTAGAAAAGCAGTTGGACGCTTTCAGTGCTGGCTTTAATGGGCTATCCTAGCAGGAGCAGGAAAAACAATGCTGAGGGCAATTTGAACTGTGGGACCCAGCTCAAGAAGTTTCTGAGGGGAAGAATATTAGCAAGTGGCCCTGATACTAGACTGTTCTTGTGATATTTTTGCAAAGAATGTGGCCGCTTTCTTTCCTTGTCCTACAATTTTGCCAGAAGCTAAGCTGAAGAATTCTGGATTAATGGAACTGGCTGGGACCTGAAGATTTTGGGATGACAGCATGTGCAGAATGTATAAGCCTACGGCCAATATAAGCTGGTAAAATTTTGATTGAGGCTCATTCTCTTTTCTGCATTAGTCAGAACCAGCTACATATTAGCATTAAAGAGTTTTTCCCTTATTAATCTCTAAGTGTGAGGGAGTTATTAGCTTTACCTTCCTATTGCGGTGATAAAACACCACGACTCAAAAGCAACTTGGGGAGGAAAGGGTTCATGTGGCTTACACTTTCACATCACAGTCCATCGTTAAAGGAAGTCAGTGCAGGAACCTGGAGGCAGGAGCTTAGGCGGAGGCCATGGGAGAGTGTTGCTCACTGGCTAGCTCTCCATGGCTTGGTTAGCCTGCTTTCTTATAGCACAAGGACCATCAGCCCATGGGTGGTGATGTGAGATTCCCCTCTGTATGCTATGAATATGTTTTATTACCATTGGTTAATAAAGAAGCTGCTTTGGCCCATGCCAGGGCAGAATATAGTTAGGCTGGAAGAGATAGAGAGCAGGTGGAGTCAAGGAGACGCCATGTAGCTGCCAAAGGAAACAGACACTGTACCCTTACCAGTAAGCCACAGCCCCATGTCAATACACAGATTATTAGAAATGGGTTAATGTAAGATGTAAGAGTTAATAAAAAAAGCCTGAGCTGAGGCCAAGAAGTGTTGTAATTAATATAGTTTCTGTGTGATTATTCGGGTCGGGGCAGCCAGGAAACGAACGAGCAGTCTCTGTTTACCGGGTGCTCTCATCCACAGTGAAATGTACCCTCCCACACTAATTAAGAAAATGCCCATCAGAGCCTTGGCGATGGTGGCGCACGCCTTTAATCCCAGCACTCGGGAGGCAGAGGCAGGTGGATCTCTGTGAGTTCGAGACCAGCCTGGTCTACAGAGCTAGTTGTAGGACAGGCTCCAAAGCCACAGAGAAACCCTGTCTCGAAAAACCAAAAAAA
>NW_026074559.1:0-1602 GCF_014885135.2 Alexandromys fortis
GAACTAGCTCTTGTAGACCAGGCTGGCCTCGAACTCACAGAGATCTGCCTGCCTCTGCCTCCCGAGTGCTGGGATTAAAGGCGTGCGCCACCACTGCTCGGCTTGCCTAAATTTAAAAAAATTGCTTATTCTCTTAATATTTTATAATATTTTGGCATATCTCCATAAAATATCAATATTACCGTATAATTTTATGGCTCAAATGTAACCCCCAATGTTTTATATATTTTAAAATTCTCAATCATTCAATCAGAATTTAAAGCTCAGTTTTTTTTTCTCCCATATTATCTTTTAGATAAGACAATAGCAAATACTGACAGTGTATATTAAAGGAAAAAAATACTGATTTTTTTCCATTTCATCATTTCATGTTTCATGATATGAGAAAAATCACTCATGATCCTTATTCTCCCTTAATGCAAATATTCTGAAATTCTTTTTATTTTTTTGTTTGTTATCAAATACTCATTCATCTACAATGTAGATATAAAATATATAAAATGTTACTGCCTAAATCCCTCCATACTTTATTATTATGCTCACAATAAAACCCCTTTCTTTCATCTAAAATGCCTTTTAAAAAATGTTTCTTTTATCAATTATTTTGCCTTTTTGTTTTTGTCTGATTCAACATTTTCATTTAACCTTCAGTTCTTTTCCTTTGACATAGGGTACTGCTGCTCCAGATGAAATAGAAAATTCAGTCTATAAATATGACAGCTCTTGTTATATGACATAGCATTTACTTTATTGAATAAAATTTCTTCTCACATTTTACAATGATAAAGTATTTATTGTTTAGGAAAAAGAATATCACCCCCAAAATTTCTATTGATTAATACACTATTTGGGTGAATTTCAAATCACATAGATGAAACAGTCTTTAGAAGACACCACTGTGACTCATATATTTATATTTGATATTTATAATCAGGAATAAATGAGATAAATCTAGTATGTTATAATGTAAATAAATAATGTTAACAATTTATATTTTCAATTAAATACAAGTGAGAAATTGAAGAGATAGTAGTTTCTCTTTCATGCTGTCAGATACTATTTGTGATTTTAAAATGGAAGCTATGAGAGGGTAAATGCCAATGGATTCATTTCCTCTAATAATAACAGCATGAGTAGTACAGTACACTAAAATTAACTTCTCATAACCATTGGCTCAAAGTCCTTATAGATGATAGGTAGGTGGATGGATGAATACATAGAAAGATAGCTGATAATAATTTTGGTTTATTAACCTATCTGACATTTTTATAAATTTACTTCAATAATTTCAATATAAATACAAATCAAATAAGTGGTAGAGACTAAAAATTAAGGATGTCAATGCATGATTCCAAATTAAAAATTGGTTTCTTCTCTTTCTCGTGCTTCTTAAAATACACAATTTCATAAATTTTATATGACTGAAATTAAGTTTAATTAAAAGCTGTATCACAAAGGATAGTGCAAAGACTAGAGCTATAATTAATTATATAGAGCTTGCCTAGCATGTGGGAAGACCCAGAATCAATTTATAGCAGTGAAGAAAGAATAATAAAGAAAGGAGAGCGGTATTTTGCATCTGTAAAATAAGCTTTGTGATTT
>NW_026074560.1:0-1555 GCF_014885135.2 Alexandromys fortis
GGCCAAGTTTATATTTACACCCACTGTGTATAAAAACAGCTACTATCACTCAAATGTGTGTTCCTAGCACTGGACCCCATTTGATGGCATGCAATGAAGGCAAGAGAGCTCAACTTCAGTGCTGCGTGGAAGTGGAACTATGGCATGGTGAGTTGTCAAAGCAAACCTGCCTGAGGGTGTGGGGCTGGCTGGGACCTGAAGAGTGAGTAGACGGGGCCTACAGAATTCAAGTGAGTTTGAAGAGGAACATCAGAGCCCTGAAGTCAAACACTCAGAACCACATAAAAGTCAGACACAATGGCACCCATATCTGTCATCCCAGCACTCCTACAGAGAGACCAGAGGCAGACAAAAACATCCCAGAAGCTTCCAAGCCAGCGAGCGTGGTGTGAGCAGCAGACAAGGTACCCTGAAGGCCTGGAAGGAAGTGGGCTCAGGAGAGCTAGGGAGTGGGGTGGCAGACCAGGACAGCTGTAGACAAATCCTGCTCCTTTGTCTTTCAGTGACGTCTACAGCCCCTCCAATGTAAGTGCCTAGAAAAGAGCCTAGGGCTGTGAACTTCAACTCTCTAATGGACTACATGGGTCCAGACTCTAGCTACAGAATACTGTGGAACTTGACAGTATTTATACACTGTGAGCTTTCTATAACCGATGTTGACGGTGGTACCCACTCAGTCTCTTGAGGATGAAATGCAGTCATGGATACAGTTCCTCCAGACTCATGTGTGACACATGCTAGGTGAGGTATAAGACCTAGTTACCCCCATGGGCCAAGACAATGTACTGGTCGTTAGAAGTCCTCTAACTTTCACACTGAGATGCACATAAGCCAGAAGAGTGCCAGGCATCAATTCCAATTTGCCAACCTCAGAGAGTCCTGGAGAAACTTAAGGAGCAGATGGCCTGTGCAGTGGAGATCAGGCCCTGGTGCTGCCGCTGTCCTAGATTCCTGGTCAGGGGTTACCCAGGAAGAGCGGCATCAGCTGCAGCAGTGTCTGCCCGATATTTGGAATGTTCTAATTTTCAGGTCTCTTGTGGCTTACCTGATGGCGTCACCTCTCTTAAGCTGCTGTGTTGAATTCCTAGCTCTAGGGGCTGAGGAGACAGCTCCATGGGGAAAGCACTTGCCCTCCCAGCGTGATGACCTAGGTTCAACTCCCTGCAACTCACACGCTGGTTTCAACTGTATGCAAGTCTACAATGTTAGCAGTGCAGTGCCGCGATGGGAGATGAGGCCTAGAGAGTTCTCAGGAGTCTTGCAGGCCAGCTAGGCTGGAATATATAGCTGAAAGGCACATCCTACCTCAACCAAGGGAAGACAAAAGCCAACATCCAAGATTGCCGTCTGCTCTTCACATATGCACCATGGCACTATAGTCATGCACAGGGATGTGTGTGTGTGCACAAACACACACACTATACATACCCAGACAGACACAAACATACATTTTTTTTTGAGAGAGAGAGAGAGAGAGAGAGAGAGAGAGAGAGAGAGAGGAGGGAGGGAGAAAAGAAAGGAGAGAAAAAGAAAAAAGAAAGGAAGGAAAGAAGAA